>NC_056747.1:418326941-418461941 GCF_019279795.1 Protopterus annectens | reverse complement strand
GTTTCCTATGGGGGAATACACATGTAATTGCAAATATAGCAGGCACTACAGGCATGTAACAGCATGGAGTAACAGACATCAGTGTGAAAGTGCATACCCACAACCAGTCTCAACACAGTCACAGTCACATTTATGGTAAGCCTAATTAATAGCACAGTATATGGACTGTGTGAACAAAACCATCCTCATATTTGCCACTCACACACTAACCCTATATATACTGGCCCAATTCACAGTGTAGTCTGATGCCTGATGTCTGATGGGACATTTCTCAGTCTGGCCCTACAAACATATAAACAGAAAATGGAGCAGCATGCAATGTCTGATAGAACAGGATCAAAAACACTGACATCTACCCCAGTCTGTACACAGGCCAAGTTACATATTCACAATACACTGCTACACAATACTTAAACTCTGTCAACAATCACCATAAGTACACATACCTCACTACTGTACAGACTACAACAGAATGTATAGGTTTTGTCCTCAAATATAAGGCCTTCTATACATAACATGTCTGGCAGTCTGATGTATCACTGGCTTGTTATCAGGAATGATGCCAGTGAATAATGATATACTGTACATATGCATCTCTTACTGCATGACATATGGACAAAGGGTGACAGACTTGGGACAGAGGCACAAACACAGGGCCAATATTGACATATTGCTGTGATAAACTGAGAAAATTGCTGGTGTAACAGGGTTTGTTGTGACATATCTCTTCTGAGGGATATGAAGCCAGTAACACACATGGATGTCACCATTTACTGACCGCAATCATCAGAGTATGCTACTGCATTTCTAAAGACAGAAAATGTGTGAGTAACACACCACATCTAAGACTCCAAACTCTGGCCAGTCTGCAAATAGCCCTACAGGTGAGAGTTTCCTCAACCACGTAACACTGTCATGCCAAACTTTAAATCATGCAGAACAGCCATATCCACACAAACCCTGTTAAACCAACATTACTTCAAATGTAGAACAGCAATACTTACATTCTGTCCCCATGTCTGGAACATCCCCCTCTTGTTTGTTGGCCTGTCCCCACAGTGTTTGTTGTAAGAGGTATTTCCAACTACCCTCTGTGATGCTGTTTGTCAGACACCCACATGAAGTCCTGCTCACAGTGAAGGAAAAGGGCCAAAACCCACATAAAGTGCTTAGTTATAGGATTGTGTTTCCATGCATCTGGCTATAGGAATGATACCACAGCTGTTCTACATGTAATTAGCAAGTGGGGGGACTCCAGTTTGTGCACAGGCCATCAGCTGATCATAAGCATTACCTACAAAAGTCAAGCTTCAAGCTGCTGCCTATACAAAACAGATGCATTTTTCCACATCTACCAGAGGGGGTGGGGGGGGGTGGGGGGAGAGAGAGAGAGACAGAAAGAAAGAAAGAAAGAAAGAAAGAAAGAAAGAAAGGAAGAGAGAAAGAGCCAAGCGTGTTTCTGTATGATCCTTGGGTGGAGAGTGGTATCTGGGTATTATAATGGTTGCCTATACTGTTTACTAATCCATACTGTCACATAGTAATTGCACATGGCAGTAAACATTTATGGCTGTGGATTGTCTACAACATCCTCTACAGTGTTTGACAACTGTTGGACTTGTAATGTGGACACTGGGACATATAGGTCCTCAATATAATAATGTAGCAAAACCCACACTGCAATGGATCCTGTCATTACACAATCACCCCAACACCCACCACAGGATACTGATCACACACACACACACACACACACACACACACACACACACACACACACACACACACACACACACACACTTACCAGTACTTTGTTTCAACCCCCTACCTGGCTATGTATTGCTATTACAGTGTTACACAGTTATCACACGCGCCATGGAGATTACATGTTGGAGAGCTGTCCAAAGGTATCTTTGAAGGTGAGTGACATCAGAAGCAGTGCTTAAGAAGGGATAAATGAAGTGTAGTAAGTGTGAATGTCCACAAAATCAGGTGTCAACAAAGACACACACACACACACACACACACACACACACACACACTTACCAGTACTTTGTTTCAACCCCCTACCTGGCTATGTATTGCTATTACAGTGTTACGCAGTTATCACACACACCATGGAGATTACATGTTGGAGAGCTGTCCAAAGGTATCTTTGAAGGTGAGTGACATCAGCAGCAGTGCTTAAGAAGGGGTAAAGGAAGTGTAGTAAGTGTGAATGTCCACAAAATCAGGTGTCAACAAAGACACACACACACACACACACACACACACACACACACACACACACACACACACACACACACACACACACACACACACATATTATCTCAGTTGCCAGGACCAGGATTAGAACTCCTACCTAACTATTGCAAGCACCACTGAGCTTATAGGACTGAAACATGGCCTAAGGCTTATTTTAAGGTGACTGACAGCAAGCATGCTAAGACAGGGCAAAGGGAGGTGTAGTGAGAGTGAATGGCCTCAAAATAATTCATCTCCACACACACACACCTGCCAGTACTGAGATCCATAGGTTCATTGGTTCACAGGCATGTAGTAGGTGAATGGGCTTGAAGGCTCTACAAGGCTAGGCCAAGGGAATAACTTGGCATCAGGCCACATGACAACAGTCCCCAATGTGGCTCAGGGGTATAGTCCCTGGAGTGGTCCCCAGGGGTGGGTATTGTATTCACCATCCACTCATCTGGGTTTCTATTGTGGATGGCCAATGATGTGCACTGCTTCCCATGTAAGTAATCTATATTCCATAACATGGACAGTGTCTGGGTTGTGCACATGTCCCACATGCATGTCCTTTGACGTGTGGACATTTACTTGAGGTCTTTGGGGCATGTTGTATGGACAGATTGTTATCTTCTGATGTAGCATTCCTGACGTCATTTGGTGAGATCTGGCTATGTAACTGAGGTAATGAATGCACCTACATTGACAGCATGATACGGGTATTCAGTGAAGTTAGTGGTGTCTGTCCATACAGGGCATGTGTATAAGGCATGGTATTTCCTTTGTGGGGTACATTTGCAGACTCTACAGTTGTTGCAGGCGTCCAGTGGGGAACATGACAAAAGGGCCACTGTACACATTTATTTGGCTACTGAGGGGATGGAACAGGGTGCCATGTCCTTTTACTTACTGGATAGCACACATTCAGTCAGGAGATGTAACACATTAAAGTACTTTCTGATGTCAGTGGCATGTAGTCCACTGCTATCACACCATGGTTACTATCTGGGAGGCAATATGCAGGGAACTACCAATATAGTGGCTATTGCTTGCCAAGTGTGTTTGTGTATGATATGTAGGTGGACAGTGTTCTCCGAGTAATAGAAGGGTTGCCTATATTGTTCACTAATCCATGCTGTGACATGCAGGGCTGTGGATTGTCTACACCAACCTCTCCGATGTTTGACATTTGTTGGCCTTGTAATGTGGACATTGTGACATATACTAAGTTCATAACATAATTTAGCAAAAACTACCCCACAATGAATGGATCCTTTTATTACACAATCACAGCAACCCCCACACAGGATACTGATGACAGACAGATACACACACACACACTTGTCAGTACTGAGATTCAAACTCCTACCTAAATATGTATTGCTACTACAGTGTACATTTATCACATGTGCCACAGAGCTTATAGGATGGATGTTGTCCCGATGTACTTCTAAGGTGATGAACATCACCTGCCCTTATAAATACTGGCATTTGGTGATGTAGTGGGTGAGAGATCCCAAAAATAATTTTACCCTACACACACACATTTACATTTGCCAGGGGTGAGGTTCAAACCTCTATCAATCTTTTTGGACCATTATGTTACACATTTACCACATGCACCACTGACCTTACATGGTTTAGGGTTGGCAACAGGTATTCTAAGGTGGATGATATCTGCAGGACTGCTAAAGTCAGGCACCGAGATGTGTACTGGGTGTAAATGGGGCTAAAATCTTTGAGGTACGGACATACATATCTAGACATATGTGCACACAAATACTTGTCATGGATGAGATTCAAACCCATACTTATGTAGTTATTGCTATTACATTGTTCCGCATTTATGGCATGTACCATGGAGCTTACATGTTGGAGATCTGTGCCAAGGTATCTTTGAAGGTGAGTAACATCAGCAGCAGTGCTAAAGGAGGGGTAAGGGAGAGTAGTAAATGTGAATGTCTATAACATCAGGTATCATCAAAGACACACAAACTCTCTCACACGCACACAGTTTAACAGTTGCCATGTCTGGGATTAGAACTCCTACCTAACTAGTATGCTACACTATAGTATTAGGCAGTTATCACAAGTGCCATGGAGCTTATATGTTGGAGAGCTGTCCAAAGGTATCTTTGAAGGTGAGTAACATCAGCAGCAGTGCTAAAGGAAGGGTAAGGGGAGAGTAGTAAGTGTGAATGTCCATAAAATCAGGTATCATCAAAGACACACACTCTCTCACACAAACACACACAGTTTCACAGTTGCCATGTCTGGGATTAGAACTCCTACCTAACTAGTATGCTACACCATAGTATTACGCAGTTATTGCAAGCGCCATGGAGCTTATAGGGCTGGCACTTGGCCAAAAGGTTATTTCAAGGTGATTGACAGCAGGCATGCTAAAGTAGGGCAATGGGAGGTGTAGTGAGTGTGAATGGCCTCAAAAATCATTCATCTCCACACACACACACACACACACACACACACACACACACACACACACACACACACACACACACACACGCACACACACACACAGATTCATAGTTGCCATGTCTGGGATTAGAACTCCTACCCAACTAGTTTTCTACACTACAGTATTATACACGTATCGCAGGCACCACATAGCTTATAGAGCTGAGACTTGGCCAGAGGGTTATTTCAAGGTGACTGACATCAGCAGGAGTACTAACATGGGCAATGGGAAGTGCAGTGTGTGTGAATGGGCCATAAATCATTCCTCTGGAAACACACACACACTCAGTCACACACAATTTTACATTTGACAGGACTGGGTATACAAATGCTAGATGAATACTGATTTGTACTATCGTGGTACACAGTTATCACAAGTACCACAGACAAAATAGGGTTGAGGACTACCAAAAGGAATGCCTACAGTGATTAACATCAGCACATCATGTGATATTGGCCAATTGGATATGTGGTGGGTGGGACAAGCCTCATAATGGAAATCTCTCTGTCTCTCTCTTCCCCACATCTGTGTGTGTGTATGTTTGACATATTATAGTGTGTTGGCCTTGGATATGTGTGAATATTCCTATCCAATGTGTGTGCAAAGCATGAATGGTGTACAATGTGGTGTGTGTGCACAGACATCTGCGACTGACAGATATATACTCCACTGAGTTGTCAGACATGGGCTTCATTTCTCTAAGTGTAGGAGCATGCCCAGTATGACCTTCTGTATTGAGTGTGTGAATCCATTCCAGGTAGGGATGTACTCCAGTCTAGGGTTTGGTGTTTTACACCTACAGCTAGCAACCTGTTTCTGCAGGATATCTGTAGATAGGTTGACAATATGAAATCACAATGGGAGACAGTGGGATACTGTAACTATTGCTGTTTGTGCTGCTTGTGTTACATGGTTGGTGTTAGCAGAGATATTCAGACATACATACTGTTTTACATTGTGATGTATTATGTCATCAACTACTGACAGGTATACTTATTTGCTCACAGTTATTTCCTAGGAAATACAAGATGAATGAAGCTGTGTCCAGTATTGTAGTCTGCAGCTTACATATTCTTGCACACTCAAGCCGTTCTGGAGGGGTAGATGCAGACACTTGCTGATGAGTCTGTGTAAATGGTCCAACACCTTGGTACTATGGTGGCTGAGGATCCCCTTCTTGTACATATATCAACTTAACAGAATGGCCATATCCTGCTGTGGCCATACCTCTCAGCTGTACAGATTCACCAAGGTGACCCAGAGGCAGGGCTCATACATCTATTCAGCTCCTCTTCACATTGTGTTTTACAAGCAGGTTTGTAGCCACCCATTATTGGGTTTGCAGGCAGGGGTAGTATGGGCACACAGCAGAGTTTTAGACTTCACACACTCCATGACGTCCATGCTTCTACACTCCCCATTCTGTTATTCTATCCTCTTCTTAACATTATGAAAGCAATATCTGAGAAGTATCCCTATAGTTGGCCCTTCATCCCAGCTGTATTTAGGGGTTGGTCCACAGTTCATGCAGTAGGACATGGTGGGCATGCTATTGGGATTAGTCAACATGGCCTTGCATTTGTGTTCTGTTGACTGTGTTATGTTGTTAGTTGGGACCCCATGAGATACCATACATTGGCACTATGGGTGAGACACAGGCCTTTGACAGAGGACTGTAGGCCATTTGGTAGTGATGCAGGCCATCTGTAGCAGGTCAGTGCATTCTGTCACTCCTACATTCCAAGTCTCCGAGCCAGTGGATTCCCCTGGGGTGACAGGATAAGTGTGCGAGGTGTTAATGGCAATAGTTCCTGTTCATATTAATCTATTAGTCTGGATGCCGGCAGGGTGCTGCTTACAGCTAGGGACACATCTGCATAGGACATCTCTTCAGCATGCTGCATTCTGTGGGTATTCCCATACAGAAGTGGGGTCATACTGTGCTCATTCCCAACAGCAAGGATATGACCTATGATAAATCTGTGGCTGATGATGGGGTGAGCTGAGTGCATGTGTGATATGGAAGCTACTTGCAGTTGACTCACAGATATACATGAGACATTCCCCTTATATTGCCTTGTGTGGGGGCATAGGCAGTCTCTCATTACTTCATAACTGCGCCTTTTGTGGTCTGCCAGTGACTGGCCAGACTACATCTGTATCTCATTAATTTCCTTCTCTCTCTCACTTATTTGAAAAGAAAACAAAATTATTAAAAATATTTTATTATTAATTTTTCTTTGTAACTAATTATTACTACTGATCATTAAGCAGCCTCTTTCATTGTGTAATGTACTGTATATGGCATCAGACTGTATACCTCCAGTTTTTTTTTTTTGCCATTAAGTGATGTACTTTACCTGTACATTGAACTAGATAGTAGGCCTCCTTTTTGCATTATGGAATGTACCTCCATGTCATTTTTGAAATTCCAGTTTTCATTGTATTTGATATCTCTTCTTAAAATGATTTCCTATTAACCACATTTGTCAGTGTATATATTACTATAATTTCATTTTTATATTTCTTTGTAATTTTTTATGTTAACAGTTTGTCATGGAGCTTATCTCCCTGGGCCTCTACTGAAAATGGACATATATCCAGTTAGACTAGCCCGATCAACAAATGTAAAATAAAAATAAATTATTCCATACTACACAGACAACTAATGTGCTGCTAACCTGTATGTACAATTCCAAAGTTGTGTGCAGTTGACAGTTACATTTTATGTACTCTGTCTAGGGTACTTCCACCTGTGTACTGTGTGTATGTCTGGGCCCATATTCATGGCATGTCCATCTTTCATACGGTGACAGATATTGACATCTGGACAGTGAGTATGGATGACTGCTAACATGGGTATTACTGAGAAGTATTGTGGTTGGCACTGCAGTTGTCGGAACATGGCCCTGTCATCCACAGTATTGCCCATAGGCCACTGAGACACAACCTTCCATGCCTACATTCTGACCACTTCCAGACAATATGAACACACAACAACCTAACACACGGACCCCTGCATATTGTACACATGCAACAATCTATCCTGTAGATTGGGCAGCTCAGGTAATATGTGCTCCATGATTATTACACCTCACACTTACATGTTACTGCATTTCTACATAGAATTGTGGGGGGGGCACACCTGATTACTTTAAACATTTGCTATGACTGTACTGGTATTTCAGGTACTCTGTTGGCTTCCATTTCATTTTGTATTTTGACCTATCATGCAGACTGGAGGCATATCAGTAGAGTACAGATCTTAGGTTTTATTGACCTACATTTCAGTTTCAGACTTCTTACCTTTCAGAACTAACATACAACTGCCAGACCTGTTGTATGTCTGTGTAGGTCTGGAGGGGGTCTGTTATCCATTGCCATCAGTTGAAGGCCTTAGCCCAGCCTTTCTTTATGGTCATCTACACCTGTCCTGCTGGCTGAGGCTGGTGGTGGGTATGTGTGCCTCACTGACATGCATGTGTGTGTCCTAAGGACACACATTTGGGCCATCACATGTACTGCAGTGGGATTTGTCACCTTGTCTAGTACTGCCTAGTATGCTGACACCAGTATTTGTTATGGATTTCATGCTGCCCATATAGATGTTCACTATCTGCTACCATCCCATTCAGCCACCCGATTCCCTTGCATGCTCACATCCATACCATAGATACAACTATCAGAACATACTACTCCATTTAGCAATTGATAGGAAGAGTGACTTACCTTGTGGCTGTGCCAGTATTAAGGATGGTGTTGGAGGGCTGACTATGTCGGATGCACATAGTACACTCCCTGTACATGGTAAAGCATGTAGTGTCATGTTTGGCATCCCTTTTACTGTATGTGTGAGTCAGAGAGAGGTGTCATTCCCTAGGTCCCTACTGTGTCAGTGTACTTGCTATGCGTAGCCTCTTTGCCAATGCCTGGGCATACTGGCCATGCCTTCTTCTGCCTACATGGGCAGGCTCAGGTAGTTCCTCCTCTGAGTACCTCTGTGCCTGTGATGGTCTTGGCACCGGTGGGGGGCTGTGTGTCCTTGCCCCGTGCTGATCCTGCTGCAGCTGTTTCTACAGGATCATATTGTGTAGCATGGCAAATACTATGAACATTTGTGTACATGTAGCTGGATATTACTGCAAGGCTCCACCAGATATGTCCAGGCAGCAGAACCGTGACTTGAGCATCCCAATCACATGCTCTATTATGATTCTGGTTTGTGCGTGTGCCTCATTATGGAGTTCTTGTTCAGGTGTGAGTGCATTTCTGATGGGTGTTATCAGCCACTGCTCCAGTGTGTAGCCAGCATCCCCCACTAGGTGGTCATACGGGATGTCCCCAGTGGCAAATGACTGGTACAGCTGTGTCATATGCCAGATGTGGGAGTTGTGATAGCTTCCAGGGCTACCAGCACACACATTCAGGATAATGCCATGGGCATCGCACATGACTTGGCAGTTGATGGAGGGGAAGCCCTTGCGGTTTATGTAGACCCTACCCCGCTTGTGGGTGGTGCTTTAATGTGTATGTGCAGCAGTCTATAGCACCCACTACCTCAGGGTATTCTGCTATTTGGTGGAAGAGGCACATATTGCTGGTCAATGCCCCATGGGTGTTGAGGAAATATATGTGCTCACCGGCATGTGCTGACATGGCATCCAGGAACTGGTGGAGTACTCTGGATGATGATGCCTGTAAGATCCCCAAGATATCCCTAGTTGCCCTTTGGAAGGTGCCTGTGGCTAGTATTCTTAAGCCTACACATACCTTGGTATCCACTGGGATGGGTTCCCCTCTGTTGGTTCTGTGTGTGAGGCATGGCTGGCACAGCTCAACAATTTGCTGTAGAATGTCCCTGTCAACCCTATAGCACTCCACTATCTCCAGTACACTCCTCTCCTTCTCCTCACTGTGGGTTGGTCATCAGCATTCACATCCTTGCCACCCTTTGCCTCTTGCACATATTGATGTATGAGAGTGACAGCAGCCCCTAACATTTTCTCAGCTTTGTCAGGTAAAATTTCCCCATCTGTGTACACCAGTGGTGTAGAGTTTGTGGGAAAAACCAGACTGGAAGGTGTTTGCATAGTTTATAGTAGTGTGCTAGGCTGTTCCATGTGTAATTGGCTGATTCAGATACATTTCACCTGCCAGCTATGCTAGTTCTCCTTGATTGCCTTCCTACTGCTATTTTCCCTTCCCATTGCCTTCCCGTTTAAGCTCTGAGGTGCAGGGCGCATACCCAGTGCTCAGAGCTACTATTTCCTGTTTTTTTTTTTTTTTTTTGTTTAAAACCCGGTGCGTGGAGTGCACACCTATTTAGGCAATGTAAACAATGCTAGGCAGCCTCAGACACAACCCCTTCATTAGCTGTGCTTAGCTAAGGGCAAACACGGGCCACAGAGCTCCAATAAGCTTTCAGCATGCATGACACTTCCCCCTTATGAGGTCATCTATCTCTTAGACTTATACAATGTTGTTGCTGCACCCACACAGTTGGGTGCAAACTAACACTAAGACGAAATCTGTGATTCAGTATCACTCCCCTCATTTCCATAAAACAGAATGCTAATTCGTAGTTACCACACTCACACCGAGCCTTCCCCCTTAGCAACCACTCTTCTCTGGTATTGTTGTCTTATGCATGCCACTGCCTATTATGGCAAAATGTTGATTTGGGTTTAAAAGCTTATTTCCAACTTTTTTTCTTATTTTCAGGCTGATCCCATTTGCGCACCGCTGCCACATGCTTAAACGTCCAAGATCAGCCAAAAAAAAAAAAAAACTTGTTATTTATAAAATTGCAACTATTTTACATCCCACTGGCCATATATTTGGCCATTGGCATGCCTACTACATTGAATACATGCTTTCTTTTGAGCTGTCATGCCTCCGTTTTGTAATTTGCAGAAATGTATTCGGTTAGTAACCAAATACATTTCTGCAGGTTACACTATTCCTGCACAGATGCCTGCTTGCTTCCTGGATTGCTAATTCATCTCATTTTCATGCTTTTCACAAGCAAATTAAGTAATTAGCATATAGCAGTGGTGTCCATGCAGGAACAGTGTAAGAGTGCTCGTGCACATCCCAGGAGCTTGTTCCTGGATCGCTCGTTGGCCATATTGCATGCAGCAGCTCTTGCATTATTCCTGCACTCCGTGCAGAGCTTGCTGAATTCAGGGGTCAGTGTTTCCAGATGCAGATCTCTCTGCATCAAGCACAATTTCCCTTAACAGCACAAAGGGCACACACTCAGCCCAGAGTCTGGGTGTCTCTATCTGCCTCTTCCCCAATGGCACTGTGAAACCAGTGCTGTGTGTCCCTGCCCCATGTAGCTGACACACACACACACTTTGAGATTTAATTTTCACACACACACACACACACACACACACACACACACACACACACACACACACACACACACACACCTGGGAAAGGCTGGCACAGATTACCCGCTCTACCAGCTTTCCCCAGACTATACGGCAGATTCACTGCCACTATTCAGTTACTATAAGGCTCTTAAAAGAGTATCTAATTATGCTGAGTGAAGTTAATATTAATACAAATGGCAATGTTGACCAAACAGCACTGCTTTCAGGAGTGGCCCGAGTTATCACCAAATAAGTATGTGCAAATATTCTCAAAGATTAAATATTTTCTTGAAAGGACCAGCCACAGTGAAAAGTGTAAATATATTTAATAATAAATAATAAAATAATAAAATAAAATAATAAATATATTCACAGCAAACCCAAGAGTTCAAATCACAGGAAATATTGAAAATAGCATTGATGGACACACTCATAAAAATAATGAGAAACTCTCTCTAAACTAAGCTTCACTATATTACTGACTGAATCTATGAGAATTACTATTCCCCAATAACTTACTTGATAGAGCAAGACACAATGAAATACATGAGCAGTCTTTCTAGTCAGGTTCTCCAAAACAGAATACTTAATATGCCACAAAGATACACCTCACAGCAGGAAGGCCAAAAGCCAGGTGGATTGAAGACAAAAACTCAGTTTATTGTAACAATATCAGGTTAAGTACTTTCTTCCCCATGGAGGGAACCCAACCGCGGGGAGCATTACTCCCTGTAAAATATAATATACAAGTCCCCCTTTGAACCTGAGACAGGAATTTAGCATAGATGGCTACAATACACACCTAAATGATTATGCCAATGCCTGGGGCTTCACCTCTTTTTACTGAGATAATGAACAAAGGCTTCTTCCGGACCCACCACCTTCATATACGTTTCCATTATTTTTCTTAAAGTAAGCTAGCTGGTTAACCTCTGCTGTTCCAGTAGCCTCTATTAAAACACATATATTTAATTCAGTTACAATAATACATGTACATTTCTTTTCACTCCAGCAGGGTTCAGTGTTGATACATTTCAACACAAGCAAACCTCACAAATACATGTTCAGCACAAGCATCTGTATAAATCAGTTTGATATACAAATGACATATAATTATTTACAAAATTCTAGCTAGCTGTGCTGGCACAAGTCATACATCCACTGCCCTACTTCTGGCATATCTGGCAGTACTGCCTATCATCACACTTGGATAATCAAATTATTTGATCAAAGGGGTCTTCTAGCTGAAGTCGCTACACATGAAGGGTCCACTGCAATCACTCTCATGTGAAACCTTGAAAATAACACCAAGTGTATTATAGTCACAGTGAGCTCTAATACTTTTAAACAAATGGTCACTGTCGGGGAAGAGTGCTGTATAAGATTTACTGACACATGTCATAATGCTAATCTGTCCTGTGATAGTATGGACAACTTCTGAATAGTGTTCAACTGACAGTTTATGAATATGAAGTCTCGCAATGGCTACAACTTTGCACTGCAGTGTTGACTGACATTATAAAAGACAGACAAAGCTGAAGTAAGTAGAACCTTGCTTATACTAATGCCTTTCTTATGGTGAAGATGAGAAGCCAGCTGTGCAAGTATGGAAATATCAATTTACAAAAGTCACAGATAAGCTGCAACCTCTGCCATACACTTGGTGAACACCCAGGGGGCTGTGGTGAGAATAAACACAAGGCCCTGAATTGATAATGACAGGCTCCCATCTGGAACTGTAGGAATTTCCTGGAAGTCTTGGCTATCTTTATGTGCAAGCAAGCAACCTAAAGATCATTCTCCTTCCTGTTATCAAGGAAGGATCAACAGTACCATGACCAGGTGCAACATGGCTTTCATTACATACTGAATGAGGATGCTACTGAGACCTAGAATTGGCCTGAAGTCCTTGGACATTATGGGGACTAAAAACTATACAGAATAAACCCCACACCCCTTCTGGTCTAGCAAGATTTGTTGGCTGCCTCTTTTTGTTAGTAGTTGTTGATCTCTGTTTTGGTTGTCTCCTTTTTACAGACCTGAACATCTGATAAAAGATGAGAGGATGGCTGAGGTACACTTGAAATAAAAGTATGGTATAGCCTTTGGACATAATATCCCTGATCCAATTGTCTTGCATGATGGCTAGCCATGCGTCTACATGTAAAGGCAGCTGACTCTTGACTGCCAATAGATTGGGACACCAAGGCAAGTCCCCAGGGGTTCTGTTCTTATTTAGTGAGGGAAGGGGCATGAAACCCTTGATTCTGTGGTCTCTGGGTTGGCATTTACTGCAAAAGTTCTCATTGCTGTTAGAGTTTCTATCACAGTGCTGCTCATAAGACTGCTTTTGGGACTTGTGGAACCATAAGTTTTTCATACCCTTCCAATTGCTAGAAAAGGACCACTATGAGACAGTAAACTTCACCCCATCAAATGACAGTATACTTCACATTTACTCACTCTTGAGCAACTTCTTCATCATCCTGGGTCCAAATAGCAAAAACTTATTGAAGGGGGCCTTAGTGAAGGATGTCATAACATTTTCCACCAAACCACACAATCTAAGCCAGGCCCAGCTCCTCATGGTGATGCTTGTTTCAACTGCACTTGCTGCCCAGTCAACTGTATTTTGAAAAAGCCTCATGGAGAGTGAAGTAACACCTTTCACTGTTACCCCACATGACTCTCTCTGGAGATGCAGGTCTCTGCAAGGCAACTACTTCACTGAGTTAAGGGTCTTCTCCACAAGTACAGGCTGACAAAAAAATGAGTCTCCTGACAGAAAATGTGCCAAATGCAGACATGCACTTCTCCATGTGTTCCATTATTTGAAAATCCCTGTCTGACAGATGTACCACTGGGCTCTCCTCAGAGGGCTCCCTTATGGTAGCTGTCACAACCATGCCAAAGTCAGATGAGAAGCCTTACTCCAATGGTCCTGGGAGTGGAGGATCTGGTCCAGTTTGCTTAACAAGACTCACCCAAAACAGGTTCTAACCAAACCCTTTCCATGAGCATGTCTATTATGTGATCTGCTGGGGGACAACCCAAAATGTAGATGAGGCTGTCTGAAATACCTTTTGTAGGACCTCCTTTTAAGGGGATGGCAGTCTACAGGCCAGAATCCCCACTGCCTAATCATTTCCAAGCTCTCATCTTGGGGTCCTCTGCAGGGAAATGTTGAGACCATTTCTCTTCAATGAAATCAGTATTCAGGGTAGAGGATGCTGAAGGAGAGTCCAGGTATCTCTTCTGGCACCTCTTCTTCCTGGGAACACTATAAGTGGACTCATCTGAGTGTTCTGAAGAATGTTCTTTCAATGGGTGAATTTTATTTGCTTATTTATTTAATTTTGATTACCGAGCTAGACAATTGATTACATATGACATTTGCAAGCTCAGCCTGGGTACATATATACTAACAAGAGTAATGTAAGATTAAAGGTATAATTAAATTACACAGTATAGTGATAAAACATAACACAGGTGCTAAAAAATACACATATGTACAAAAAGGTTTAAAAGTAAATAGGATCAGGAGTATACAATGCATAGCACAGGTGAGGTAAATCTGGTCCAGCCAAAAGAACTGACATAGTATGTGCAAGCATGGAGGGAAAATTTAGTACTGAAGAGAGAGAAAAATGCAAAATCCTAAGAGCTGCCATATTTAGGCTAATAATAGAAGCCGATATTAGAGCTATAGTAGGGAATGGATAGGACCAAGATTTTCTGGGATGAATGTAATAGTGCAGCCATAGGAATTAGGTGATATTGTGTTCTGATAAGTGCACTTACACTGTTTAGTTAGATATTGTTTGAAATGATGTCTGAACTGTTTACAGTCCCTGACTTCTGAAAGATCAGGTGGCAATGACTGCCACAGTGTAGGTCAAGAACAGAGAAGAATGAAGTTTAGTGAATGAAGTTATGAGAATAGGGCCATTCGTGGACTAGTTTCTTAAGATGTAGTGTTGGTTAGTTGGATATAGTTAATCTCATAGTTTGGGGGATGGTGTGTATTGTCATAGGAGTTTGAACAGAAAGGAGCCAAGGAGGAGGTTAGCTCTACCTTGAATGCCTAGCCAATTTGCCTTTTCCAAGGTGTTGCAGTGATGTTCATAGCATTGTGATGAAACAGGATATTTTATTACAAACAAAATTTAATGCAGTGGTGAATAGGGGTAAGGCCATATTCTTCACCAAATGCTGGTCTAGCAAGTTGTGAGATAGGAAATGAAACAGCTTTTATGCCAAGAATAGGAGGTAGTTGACTTTAGATCTAATTTTCTGAATGTGGTCTTGGAAGTTGAGGGACTGGCAAAACCAAATGCCAAAGCATCTAAATGATGTGATGGATTCAATGGGTTGTTGTTTAGGTATTAGATATGGAGAGGGCTTGTGGTTTTGTTGAGTCTTTTCTTTCTGCCAAACAGCATGATCTTGTTTTTTAGGGTTGAAGAGTGTTATTTAGAACAAAGCCAATTGTTAAGTTGTAGAAGGTCAGCTTAAAGGCTGATTTCCTGAAAAGGGTTGGATCTATAGATAACCATGTCATCTGTGCATAGGAGGAGTTGTAGATAAGGTAGGTCAAAAGGCTTTTTATTTATAAAAAAAAACAGACAATAGTATTTTTAAATACCTTTACTGAATCACCACTTGTGACATAGGCAAATTTGCATTTAAATACAAGTAACTAAACTGTATTAACAAGTTCAGGTTTATAAACATTACACTTCACATATATTGCTATATATCATATAACCTAAGCAACATTACATAAAGTATTCAATTCCTGCCCTTCTTTTAAACAAGAATCATCTTTATTAAACTATTGCTTATGACTCAGGCAATCATGCATTTATATAAATGAAAACAAACCACACTGACACAATCCTGGTTGCAAGCATTTTGCATCACAAACCATGCTGACACAGTCCCATTTACAAGCATTAAACAACACTTATAATCTACCCAATGTTTTTCAGACAAACATTACATAGCTAATTTAAGTCTTGCCTTCTTTTAAACCTCATTCCTCCCCTGTATGTAATGTAACTACAATTCCCATTTTTCCTATGTAGCTTGCTCCTACCCTTTTCTAAAGATCTCAATTCTAGCTATTTTATCTCTGGTACTATACGGACTACTAGTAGAGTTGGTTTAGATTTTGATTTCCATTTTCTAGTAACTGCTTTTTTGGCAGCACCATAATTAGACAAAGCAAGGCCTTACCATGTCTAGGCAATTCTGATTCTGTATCATAGCTCAGAAAAATCATCATCCTCATCACACCCAGCATCTCCAATAATGAATCCCACAGAGAATCCTTACACTCTGCCAACTCACCACACCCTCATAAAATATGTTCCCAGTTACCTCTTTCTTTCCCATCACACCTCTAACATTTGCGGTCTACCTGAGGAAAAATTTTGTGGAGTCTACTTGGGGAATAAAAATATCTATGTAAACATTCCCAAGCAAAATCCTAAATCTCGATTTTGTTGCATATTTTTGAGACATACATATATCCTCCCATTGTTTCTTTGTGAATTGCTTATCCAGTCTCTCTTCCCAATCCTTTCTAAACTTCTCTAATTGATTCTTATAGTTATCATGCTATATTTTATATGCTCTACGAATTATTCCTTTTTTAATGGCAGCATATGTTTTAGATTCTACTAAAAATTCTACCAGTGCTAGTCTTTCCTTTAGGACTCCCTATTTCTTTCTCTTTGCCTATACTCAGATAGCAATCCTTGATAGGGAAGGCAATCTGTAACCAGCAGTCCAAATAAATTCTTTGAGTCTTCCCTTTCTATCATCTTTCCCTCTCTAGTTATTTGTTCTCAATACCTTGGTTCTTTTTCCAATTTTTGCCGATAAATTCCAGCCCCCTATTGTCTGTACCCATAATTGCAGTTAAACCTATCGGCAGAATCTCCTTTCTCCATTCCTGTGTTGGCTTAGTTTTAGGATACTTTCTGCTACTTTATAGATATAATATTCTGTATGATTATTGTTATTCTCCTTAAAGGCCTGCCTCCAAAATCCCAGTCTTTCTTTGTTTCTAGAGCTTCCCCCCAATTTCATCATTATCCCTTTCCACTTTGAATTTTAGTTTTCTGCTTGTGCTACGTATATGAGTCTTAATTGTGTAGCTCTGAAATACCCCTTCAAATTGGGTAATCCCAGTCTACCCTGCTCTACTGGAAGAATCAACGTATCTCACTTGACTCTTGCCGCCTTCCCCTCCCAGAGAAAGTCCCTCAGCTCTTCATTAATTATCCACAACTTGTCCTCTGGTTGATAAAAATATGCCTGACCTGTGTATAAGGCTAAAGGGATCAAAAACATTTTAACTATTTAAATCTTACTATCCATATCCATATAACAAAGCTTCCATTTTCTCAGTTTTTGTATTATCTTTTGTTTAGTCTCTTCCCACATATCCTTAGCTCCCACACCAGAATAATTTTTAATCCATACTCCTAAATACTTAATTTTATCATGTCCCCATAAACATGGATATTGCTAAACCAATTTATACGTGGGTACATAATTTTTCAGCCATTGCCTTTGCTTTAGTTTCATTAATTTTGTATCTGTAAAAGATTTGAAACTGTCTCAAAATGTTCCTCAACACTGTAATGTATTTTTCTGGTTTTGTCAGGTATAAAATTATATCATCTGCCAAAAGAGATAGCTTTTTTTTTTACTACCATGCCAATTATATCATTGACTTTCTGAGTCCCTTATTTTCTTTGCCAATGGTTCTAAATATAATGCAAATAACAAAGGGAAAGAGGACACCCCGCCTGGTTCCTCTGCTCAAGCCAAAATTATCAGCTAGGACACCACTCACTTTAATTTTTGCCTCCAATGCCTCATATATCATCCTAATCAACCTTATCATTTTTTTCAAGAAATGTAAATGCATTCATTTCCATATTCATAATGTCCTAGCTTAATCTGTCAAATGCTTTCTCTGCATCAAGACCCACCAAGAACAATGGTATGTTCTTACATTCTGCTTCTCTCTGGATCATCAATGTTCTGTTAATTTTGTCAAATGTTTGCCTACCCTCCACAAAACCACATTGATCCATATTTATCTATTTTGGCATCACGTTTACCATTCTTTTAGCCATTATAGACATGAACACTTTATAATCATGGTTTAGTATTGAAATGGGCCTGTATGAAACTAGATCTGATGGATCTTCACCCTCTCTAGGTATTATAGCTACCATTGCTTTCTTCCAGGATGTTACTTCTCGTCCTCTTAAAATGCTGTTAAAACCTTCCAGATCATTATCTGTTTTTCCCTCCTAACTTCCAAACCTCCATAGGAGTATCATCTATTCCTGGGGACTTTCCTGTAGCTTGGTTATACAGCACAATTTTTATCTCAGCTTCTCCTATCCTAATCATTAATAATTGAGGCTCATCTGCCTCTAACATTGGCATATTTAATTCTTCCATAAACATTTCCATTTGTATCTTTTCTTGCTTTCCATATTTTTTTGCTTTATACAGACTTTCATAGAATTTCTGAAATATTTCTAATACTTCTACAGGATCTCTTGTCACCTTCCTTGTTAAAGGCTTCCTAAGCTTGGTGACAGCCCTTTCTACTTTCTTTTGCCCGAGTCATTTTGCTAAATGTTTTTGCACTCTAGTGTTATCAAAAAAACAGTTGCTTAACAGCAGTCTTTCTAAACTCATATTATTGAGGTAATCCCTTATTTTCTGCTTAGCATTCTGCAGCTAACCCTCTTCTTGTTGTGTTAGATTTCCCCGTATTCTGCAATACTTTAACATTTGTCAGTCCCTCTAGTTATTATTTCTTAACCATAGTTTATTTTCTTTTATTCCCACCATATTTTTAAACTCCACCTTAATTCTATCCCACTCTCCAGCTATATTTTCAGAAGTAATTTCTATCCTCTTGAATAGCTCCTGAATAATTTACACTACCCATTCCTTAAATTCCTCTCTTTTCAACAGATAGGTGGGAAAGCGCCAGTGTCTCATTTGTATTTCATTACCCTTTGTTTTTATTTTAATTATTATTGACACATGATCTGAAATAGTTATTGGGTACATATCAAGGCCTACAATTAAATGCACATGTTCCTGTGAAATGTAAATTCTGTCTAGTCTAGCCTACCCTAGTTTTTATATCTTGGGGAACAGTAAGTAAACACACTCAATACTCCTATTACTGAATTCCCATCTTCCATGCCAAATGTTTTCATAAATGTTTTCAAAAATCTACCCTCCTTTGTTATACATTCCCTTCTGGGCCCACAAGACACATCTTCACTGTTACAAATCAAATTCCAGTCCCCACCTATAAGTAATATTCATCAATGAAAACTGATTATTTCTCCCAGAATTTTCTTAAGCTCCATTATAGCAGTTTAGGTGGAATATAAATGCATGCCAGTGTAATCCTCTTCCCTTGCCAGTAGCCTCTTAGCACTACAAATCTGCCATCATTATTTTTTTATCCTCTTCTATCACTATTGGAACTCCTCTTGCAAATATAACTACTCCTCTTTTCCTTTGTCACAGATATTCTGCTGAATAAGCATCCTGAAAACATTTCTTTATCAAATTCACATGTTCAGTTTTTCCAATTGTGTCTCTTGTAACATAGCTATTTGCATATTGCATTTTTAATACAGTTCACTATTCTTTCGTTATTTGTCTTTATCTATGAGACCATTAATATTTAAAGAGATTGCAGAAAGCATTGTTGTATTAAAAAGTTTGCATTCCCACCTTTTATGTATAACACATTTTTTGTTAAATGTCTAGTTCCAGCTTTTCTGTTACATGCATGCACTGTTTGGCAGGATGAACTTTTATATAACCATTTCTTGTCCTATCCATTTGAGCCTATGTCACATCTTACAACACTTTTTGTTTTATTGAAAGCCCTCAAAAAAAAAAAAACAATACCCCCAATAAAACCTATTAATTTAATACTAACACACAAATCTATGTGCATCTTCAAATATTGAAGTTTTACCTATGTCCCAAACTGACAGCCATACTAATAGACTTGAATTAATCTAAAAGAAAGGTTATCCATGCTAAGATGCATGGTGTAGCCTGTATTTCTGTTATGGGATAATTGGTTATATCTTAACTTTATAGCTCTCCCAGTGGAGGAAATCCCTGAATGCTTTCAGAGACCATTATCTCCTAACCAGTTTCTCTTCTCCCCCCCAGCCAATCACTATCCACCAGACTGTAACCACAAATAATATACAAAATAATGAAGGGAAATCAAGCAGAGTAACTAGGAAGGAGATGTTTTTAGCTTTACTTAAAGATGGAGTAAAAAAGGAAGATAGAGGTGGATCAGATACACGAACTTTATGGCAAATGTATAAGGACAGGGTTTTGAAAAAAAGAATGTGAAAGGTAGAAGCAAAGGTAGAGACGGAGGTAATAAGTAACTCTGAAGGTAAGATAGCACAACAAGCTGAAAAGGGTTCCGAACTGCATGGCGGGGTATACAATCAGATATGGCAGCAATATGCTGAACTGTTTGCAGGCATTGCAGAAAAGAAAAATGCATAGGAAACTGGTCAAGCTTCAGTATCGACCTGGAAGTTGGACCATAGACCATATGTGAATTTAGAGATACTATGGACAAACAGAAACATGCAAAGGGTCCGAGCTTTGGTAGATACCGGAGCAGAGGCCACATTAATTTATGGGAATCCTAGACATTTCAAGGGACCGCAAGTGATAGTAACTGGTCTTGGTGAAAAACAGACTGAGGCAGTCCAAACAAAATTGACTATGAAGACTGGACAGTTACCAATAGGGAGATACACTGTACTAATTGTACCAATACCCGAGTACATTACTGGAATAGATGTACTGAAAGCATGACTTTACATCTATTGGATGGATCATACCAATTTGGTTTACAAGCACGTTCTCCGAATATTTCAGTTGTAACAGTGGGAAAGGTAAAAATGCCACCTGCAATTTTACCCCCAGTGAAACAAAAGGTATATATGAAACAATACTGTATACTGGGGGGACAGGAAGAAATAGGAAATACAATTATGGATTAATTAGAAGCAGGGGTACTACGAACTACTAGTGCAGCTTTTAATAATCTGATTTGGCTGGTAAAAAAACCTGATGGTTCATGGAGAATGACAGTAGATTATAGAGAGTTAAACCATCAGACTGCCTCTCTGACTGCAGCAGTACCAGATATGGTTACGTTAATAGAGAAAATTCAAAAGACACAAGGGGGATGGTATGCTGTAATTGATTTAGCAAATGCGTTCTTTACCATTCCTATTGCAGAAGAAAACCAGGATCAGTTTGCCTTTAAAATAATTGAACATATGAATGGGTTACTGAAAACTCAATTAAGAAAGATGGAGAATGGTACATTAAGAAAATAGAAAGAGAATTTAAATGATGCATTGTGTATATTAAACAATAGACCTTTACCTGACAGTGAAACACCCTTAATGAGGATGTTATCGACTTATGCATTTCAACAGGTATTTGAACCTCTTGAACAAGCTACAATAGAAAATAATAAGCAATCAGGCTTAATAGCTGGAGCCATTATATGGGTTACATCTGAAAATAGTCTGCCAGAACCAGCTGAAATTATAGCTGTTGGTAAAGATAATGCAATTCTTATACTGAGGACAGGTCAGGAAAAATGGGAGCATGTCCCAGCATCCAAATGTTATTTAAGGGAATGAGCACTAATATATTCTTTTTGTCTTTAGAAATATGAAAATATCGTGGTGGAGTCCATTTGGTTGCAGGGAGCAAACCTCCCCGTATCTGAAGAAATTATGCTATTTCGATGGAGGCAATTTTTGTTGCGACCACTTATATTATTACTTTTATGTTTTCCACTGAATATGTCATGGACACCTGCTTCACCAGCTGTACGCATAACCAAAATTGAATGGGGATGGAGAAAAAGTAATGCAAACCGAACACAAGGTAATTTTACATGTGAAGTGAATGAAGGTTGTAATACTGTAAATATTACAGCTCCATCCGGTGCCATGATATGTAGAGTGAGAAGAGGACATGTCTATTTACAGCTGACAGGAAATAATACTGACATAACCATGACAACTGTAACAGACATAAAATGTTGTGCATGTGTCTCTGTTACTACAATTAAAGAAAACTGGAAATTCTGTAAAAATGAAAGCACAACAAATATTTTCAATATCACAATTTCTATACAAAATATACAGGTACTATTTTGTATGAATGCAACAGTAATATATGGAAGAAACACTTGGGCATCACAATTAAATGTATTGCAAGAGCATTACATGACGCATACTGACCAGATTATAAGAAAACCATCTACGTGTGTCAAAGTAGCACAACAATATCAAAAATATGTTGTAAATTTTAATCTGACTTTTCCTACAACTAAGCAGTGTCGATTTAAATGAACATGGTATGACACTGTCTTAGGAGGAGTGGGTGTAGGACTTGGAACACTAAAATCTATTGATAATGAAGTTTTAAAGAGTAAGCTGCATAACACAGATTATGATATTGCACAGGTAATACAGTTACAGGCACAATGGTTGCCTACTATTAGGAGTCCACAGAAAGAACATTTGGACTTTAACAATAATTTATTGAACAGTTCTATAGTAGCTTATATGCAAATTTTCAGTTTGATAAGAATGTGACTGTACTATTCAATTGGACAGAATGTAGTTTAAATTCTATATATGTGCAGGCGCAAAAACATAATGTTCAAATGAAATTAATAACAGCTAATGAATATGCATGGAGAACCTTGTTTAAGAAATGGCTTCCAGAAACACACTGGCTGTTTATACAGCCACGCTTTACAATATGTACAGATTTGGGGTGTATAGTTTATTCATTATAATGTAACACAACACAACCTGAAATTATGTGGCAAATGTTAGTATTACCACTGCTTTTACGCCTACCTTATCAGCTGTGGTTACCTACTCTGCAGGGAAATTACATTGATAGGAAAAATACCACACATCAGTTACAGTGTGTTACTACTTTAAATGGATTGATTTGCAGGCAACACTCACAAGTATAGGAACCTTGTTTGTTACAACATTCAGTTACTCTCTGTTTCTGGACTGTGTTGCCACTAACATATGAAATGTTTATAGAAGTATCAGAACAGTATATATGTATGGTATGTAATCATATTTCAATACTTAAAACAATTCCATTTGTGGGATGTTTTCAGAATGTTACACATTTGACATGGTATAACACTACATATATTTTAGAGAAAACACAGACACAGAATGTGCATTTTTTGATGAATTTCAAATCACTTTCTAAGCATAATTTATCACTCTCATTACATGCATTACAGAAAATATTAAATTCTAGTGAATTATCAATACAGCATTTACAGAAAATAAATAAGACTGCTTGATCATGAAATGAAAACTGTAATTGTTAATGATAAATTAGTACACTTAGATAAAAAAACGCAAGCAGATACAGACAGTCATTGGGACATTTTTTTCAGGGCATTCACCCAAAGCAACCCAATTTTTTAATTGGTTGATTCATCCAATATTACTTATTTTGTGTTTGATTATTATATTAACCATTTGGAATTGCTGCATCACATGTAGATTGCACAAACGTTATCCTGTAATGTATCAATATACCTGAGGATTCAATGAATCTAGGGACTGAATGTGATACAAATGTGACATGTCTGGTGAGAGATAGGCTTGAAGTATAGCTTCATTGAATCCAGTCATGGAAACAGTCCAGTTATGAATTAGAACAGCTATGTGGGCGATCTTACATGTCTATGCAGTAACAGATGTCAGGGTGTTAAAAGGTTATGGGAACAGAATCTTGTATTAAGTTTGGAATGTGCTGTGCATGGTGTCTATTTATCCAGTAGCAGATGTTAGGGTGCTAATATGTGCAATTTCACATGTCTATGCAATAACAGATGTCAGAGTGTTATGGGAACAGAAAACGTCTATGCAGTAACAGATGTCAGGGTGTTATGGGAACAGTATGTTGTATTAAGTTTGGAATGTGCATGGTGTCTGGTTGTCTGGCCAACACCCAGTCACTATGCCACATCAGCTTAAGGGATGCATGACTAAAATCATGTACAGTTGTTTACACTACTGTCCTGCCTGTATAAAAGAAGGGTTTTCCAGACAGCAGACTGAAATCTCACCTACAGATGGATGCACCGCGTAACACTTATGCTTCCAGAGGAACTAATCTTCGGTCTGACTGTTCCGGGATGTTCCAGTCATTGAAAGACTCGAATGAAGTTTCATAGTTTAACTGGTGATGTTCTTTCTTTTTCTTTTATTGTATTGTATAATGGTATGAATTTTGATATCTGACTAAGTAAAGCATTGAAAGTTACTGAAGTGTTGAGCCTCTTCTTTACCCTTGGTAAACTTTAAGTTAGAACATTTGCGGAATAGCAGGAAAATAAAATAAAACACTAGCTCAGTGTAATGTTTTTCTGGGCTGCTCATTAGTAGTCATAGTCCTCAGTTTCTTTCATTTTCTCATCAAATGTGTAGATTTCTGATAATAGCCAAATGCCCTGATTTTTATGACAAGACACCATTCAAACTATTGCTATTAAACTTACTCACATGTTAGCAATGTCAAAGCTGTGACAGATGATCTATCCAACCCTGTTTATACTGCATACTCTCTTATACCTTGTCCACCATGGCAAATCAACACAAGATAACTACAGCATTTTCTTTTGTGTGTGTGGTGTTGCCCTACTTTATATACTGCTCTTGGTCAATTAATGGCTATCTCTCCAAGTGCCCAAAATGGGAATTATTTATGAAAATTTGAGATTTTGCAAGAAAATCTACACCGACAAGAAGTATGAAAGACTGGACTTCAGATTATTGACAAAAAAAAATCATTTTTGTAGAATTGCATTTATGTTGTTTTCTATAATATTTAAGTGTTCCAAATACAAAATAAATATTTTTTTTTACAACTATTAAAGGAACATTACGAAATATTTCTGTACTAAAATCTTAGAACATTTGCCTTTTTTGATAATCTCTCACAGGAGACAACTATTCAGACAGACACTATCCTTCATAAAGTGGGAGAGGTGATACCCTAGGTCATTGCTGTTACTGAAGACAAGCAGCACACGTTGAAATCCTACCCTGTACTATAATGATAGTCTATTTGCATTATCACCATTCCTTATTACTGTACTACCTGTCATTATAGCTGGATCAAAGTTCACTTTCCAGTACAATACTTGTTATGAGACCACATCCAGTTTAGTACTGCGTATGAGATCTCACTCATATCTGCGGATATTAATCACAAGGGTTGCACCAACTGTCTGTTGGCTGTATTACTCAGATTATAGAGAGTCACATTCCTTTAATGACTGTTTTGAGTGCAGATATGCTCCAATATACATGTTATTGGTGATCATAATATGTTGTGCTCTATTTCCTTTTCACTGTCACTGTTTGCTACAAAATAATTACTGTGTATTTCATCTGCTAGTATGGCACCTTATGTCTAGCATAGATTTGCTTTTCTTAGAAGGGTACACCTAATAGCTATCCACACCACTGTACACCCATTTAAACACCACTTGTCTTGCTTTTGGCAAGATAACAAGGATACCCTACACTTTTCCATGTCAATCAATGGTCTTTGACTTATCCTGTAGAGCTCTTCTGCATTTCTAGTGTGTCTGTCGCAGGGAGATCTCTACGTGATATTTCAGTGTTAATCCTCTAATGAGAATTACCTATTGGGATGGCATCCTCACACTATGCTTAAACCACCTTAAAGACAGTCAGTTAATATGCATATGTGAAAAAAGGAGGTAGTGCCAGCACAGCTAGCTGGAATTTTGTAAAGAATTACATGTCATTGGTGAATATCAAAATAATTTATACAAGATGCTTGTGTTACAAATGTATTAGAACTGTATATCAAACTGCTTGTACAGACATGTATGTTGAAAAGGTGTTTGTACAGTGCTCTGAAATCTAACCACAGTGTGCCCTACTGGAAGATAACAGAAATGTATCTGCACTATTGTAACTGTTTAAATGTATACATTTTAACAATGGAAACTGGAATACAGGAGGTTAACCTCAGTCCAGCAAACTTTAGAAAAATATCTGAAATTAAATTACTTTATAGGCTACACAATAAAGAGGCCATCTCTCAAGTTTTCAATATAGCTAGAGACACAGAGTCTACACTATGAAGATTTCTGTATTGTCTTTGGACTGAACTAATTGCTACTTTTGAAGCATGAAAGAATGTAATTGTTTTATGACTTTCAGCATCTGCCAAAGATATGAGCAAAAGCCCTCGTCTGTATATTTTTACAGGTAGATGCTAAATGCTGCCAGGGTCTAGCAATGGGGGGTTTGGCCTGGGAACTAGATGTCAGATGACTAGAAATTGTCATTCTGCAAGCTATCCCAGCAATAATATTTCAGATATTAATCTGAGAAGTCTCTTTCTGAGACAGAGCGTTCTGTCTTGGACCTGACAACAAGAAGACTCATTCACCACACATCTGCCTTGCTCTAATGAAGTAAGTTTCTAGGAAACAGTATAACTTTCTTAGATACAATCAGGAATACAGTAAAGCATAGTTTAGATGTTTTTCTTTATTTGTGTGAGCCTGTACTGCAATGTTATCTGAAATATTTCCTGTGGTTTTAAACTCTGATGTCACTTGGAATATATATTTAATATTGTCTTGTTCTTTTATTATTTATTATTAAATACATTTAAACTTTCATTGTGGCTGATCTTTGTAGATATATTTAAGTTATGAGAGTACTTGCATATTTATTTGGTGACACTGTGTGGGCTACTCCTAATAGCCTTGCTCTTGGTCAAACTACCATTTGTATTAATAGTAACATTACACAGTAAGATTGGACACCCTGTATCAAGGGCCTTAATGTTGCTGATAAGGAGTGACTGTTGGCAGTAGAAACTACCTTATAGTCTGGGCAGAAAGGGTCATAACTAGTAAACCTGTGCCAGCCTCTCCCAGGTGTGTGTGTGTGTGTATGTGTAAGCTACTTGGGCAGGGACACAAATCACTGGTTGGACAGAGACGGTTGCTGGGTAGGTCTTGGCTTGGTCGTTCAGCTGAGATCGCAACTTTATAGCTGTTCCAGTGGGGAGTCTTATTGGGTATCTGGAGAAAGAGGGAGAAACCAGCCCCAGACTGACTGTTGTCTCTGTGTGCTCTTAAGGTAAACTGCACTTGATGCCAACAGCTGCATCTAGAAATACTGTGTGTGTGTACATGTTATCCTCCCAGTGGTGGAGATTTGAGGTCCTTGATTAGTCCAATGGTGGGTTGTCACAGAAGATATTCTCTTTACACTTAATTTTTTAAATTATAACTGGCACTAAACAAAGCAAATGGGAAATCATGGAGCACGTGCATTGGAAATAACTCTTTTTCTGAGGAGACCATAAACATAGCTGTAACAGGATACTTTGGAGTACACTGATAGGGGGTGGAGTTTGATGATGATGCAGTACAGTGGGTGTTGCTGACAAGAACAATGAGACTGCCCCTACACCGTACAGTTCAGACCTGAATTTAAAACTCTGGGATTGTCCCTTTATAACTAGTTACTAAATCAATCTATGGTCCTTAATCCAGTCATTTTTCCCATGCAACAATGAGAAATAGCACATTAATCTTTCCTTTGTCATTTTATTTTTACATTGCAGTGCCTACATTTCTTAAAACTGAACAAGAAAGAGAGAAGGGAGAAAGAAAGGAAAGAAAAAAAAGAACATTAGCACCTCTTTACAATCCTCATTACACTTACAAAAACTGAGAAAACGCTATAACATGCAAAGAAAACCATACACCACAAAATATTACTTTTAAGAAAAAAAATGTTTTCTTTACTTAAAGTTAGCTTTCACCCCTCTCTTCCTCTCCCCAAAGTATTTTTCTGAACATTAATGACATGAAGTAGGGCATATACTTTAGAGTCTCCCAGCAGTCCAACAAATTCTGAAAAAGTCCAATATTTCCAGATTTTTTTGTTCTGTCATATTTCACAAATATAACTATTGAATTGTAATCCCATATTAAGTTACTGGTTTTATTACTGTTCATCTCCATCTCCCAAATGCTGTCTCTGCTTCATTTCCAACATACTCTCAATTTTTATAGTCAACTCTCGTGCCCCCTTCCTTCTCTCCATTTTCCACTGAAACAATGGAAACGTGTTCACAAGTACTGTCTCTCTGCAGTACTTGTGTTGGACAAACTTTTTTACTGCCTCCTTAGCATGTACTTCATCAAAAATGATTTTGTCTCTCCAGGGAGAAATACTTTGAAGACAGTTGGGTACAGCAGTTTGAATCTCACTCCTGCCTCTCAACATTCCATGAATAACATAATTTATTCCTCCTCTGGTATACAATGAGTAATCATTTTCCACAAACACTCTGCTGTCTCCCACTTTTAGCATTTGTCTTTCTACCACAGTTTTGTCAGAATCAACTCCTTCTGCTGGTATGACTGTATCTTTACTACTAAAGGTCTAGGTTGTTTTCTTATAGCTAGGTTTGGAGCTTACAACCGATGTGCCCTTTCAACTAACAACTCTTGCTGTGGAATACTAGTCCAGTTCCTTATTTGTGCTTTCATAAAATTAATGCAGTCTGTTCCTTTCAGCTTCTCTGGTATTGCTGAAAATCTCAGGTTTTCCTGACATGCTCTGTCCTCCAATTCTATTATTTTTTGAAACATCTCTTCCTGAGTAATCTCATATTCAGCCAACATTTTCTTCATTTCGGCCTCCGATTTTTGCAGCTTTAGCATGAATATCTGTTTAAAGCTTCTTCCATTTCTTCCAGCCTTTTGTTGTTTGTGTTGATATACTCTATCAGTGTTTCATTAATTTTAACCAGGTCTGTGTGCAGTTGTCTTGTATCTTCATGTAGGTTACTGGAAGTCATGTCTGGATGTTGCATTGTTTTTTGCTGAACAGCTACAGAACATTCCCCAGTCAGCGTTTCTTCCTCACTTTTTGTAACTGATTTTTTCAAGGTGCTCTGTATTTCTTTTTTCTTGGCATCCTGGCAGTACACTTACTAGCCAGTTACTGAAATTTACCCATAAACACAAAGGTCTACTGGCCTTCTCTGTTGAGTTTCTGTTTTCACACTAGGAGAGCTAGAGTTAAGCTGTTACTCAATATGCAGCTATCTTGGAAGTCAAACAGAGAAAAGTCTTGTTGCAAGAACTGATTCCTGTGGAACCCCTGAAAGAGCAAAGGCTGTATCTGATAATTTTAACAGAGAAAATTAAGCTGTTCAGGAAATTTATGAATCATTGGGTAGATTCAGAGCTTACATCAATATCTTCTAAGTGTGATAACAGAATGGCATGGTGAACCAGGTCAAAGATCACAGTAATGTCAATTAACTACCCCAGTGAAGTTACTTTTATCTATGTTTGTGAGAATGTTATCAGTGAATGTCCAGAGAGCTGTCATGGTATTTCTAACTGCCCAAAAGCCAAGTTGCTTCTGAGAAAGCAAGTAGTATTTGTCAAGGTAAGTGGCAGGTTGGTTGTTTGAGAGTGAGTTTTTCAAGAATTTTACCAAGGGTAGGAAGTACTGAAGTAGATGGAACTGCAACACTGAGGAGGGTCTGTGATCATTTGATACAGGCCTGACAAAGTCTATTTCCAGATAGTGGGCATGGTAATGATTGTGAGATGAGGTTGTAAATGAATTGCAGTGGAGTGAGTGTGAAATCTCTGCAGTTATAGAGAAACCAATGGCACAGGTTATCACAACCAGAGGGTGAGTCGACAGGAATCACTCCTAGTAGAGGTGCAGTTTGTTTATGACTTTGGAGAAGTATAAGGGAGGGAGTTATTCTGGAGGGTTTGGCTGAATTTGAGTAGAACAGGATGTAAAGTTATGTTGTGTGGGAAGAGTGGAGAATTATTTGATTAAATCACCAGGTAAGTGGTTTCTAGTACAGCAAGTTGTAAATTTTTGTCTACAGCAGGCTACTTTTAATTTTTTTTTTTTTTACTATGTCTGCTTTTTAATGTCAGTAATTTTTTTTTATATTTTTACATGTTTTAAATTTTAATCAGTAAGTTCTGATATTTTAATATTTTTTAGGTGACTCTAAAAATGGCTTGGAAAGGTTTTCATTTATCATGTGACTACACTGGTTATTTAAACCAAAATGGCGTCAGTGCATGTAGTTCTAATTAAGTTCTTAACAGAGGAGAACGAAAGTGCTTAACTCTTGTGATTTATTTATTTGCAATAAATTTCCTCTAGATACAAATTCAAATTGGTTCTTGGAAGGCACAACCGCAGCATTTTTGGATTGTTTGATTATGCTATGAAACATTTTTCTTGGCTTGAGAGCAAGGAATGTGGCCAAGAGAAAAAAGCTCTTTAAGTGATTTTCTACCAGAAAGGTGCCTCACACGAGATCTATTTGGGATAGTTAGCTTTATGCCTTTGTGTAGCTTTAGTACTGTTCTGTAATATAGTATATTGCTACACTGAGTTATGAGTGGGGTAATTTTTTCCAGAATTTCCAAGCTTAACTAAATAAATGGTTAGAGCTTTTAACTATTTGTAAACACGTTTATTAAATTGTCACTTAAGACATAGGCACACATACCTTAACAGAAAAGAAAACAAACCATAATGATGTTTCTTTCATGAATTATACATTGCATATATGTCCTCTTTCTTTATAAGAACTGCCATGCACGCCAACACTGCATATATTGCACAACTCTTGTCTTTTATTAAATCTCATTCCTTCTCCTGAACACCTTTTTGCATATATTGTTCCCACAGTTTGTATTTATTTCTATGTAATTTACTTACCTTTTATCTCACTTCCAGTTCTTTGCTCTCTATAACAATATTCAATACTTTATTTATAGCGGATTTAGATTCTGATTTCCATTTTCTGGTAATTACTTATTTGTCAGCCAATAGCTTTAAACTTAACAAGGCCTTGCTATATCTAGGCAATGTAGTTCCTATGTGCCAACTCAAAACAATCACTCCTTAGTTACAGCAATTTGCTCACCCAATATTGACAGAGTACTCAATAGTGCAGTTATAAATTCTGCCCACTCACTATACTCCCAAAATACATGTTTCCAGTTACCACTCTCTTTCCCATCACAGCTCCAGCATTTGGTAACTACTTGAGGAAAATGATTTAAAGTCTGTTTAGGGTATAAAAATACCTATGTAAATACTTCCAAGTACCTTTTGGACTTTGTTGAATACTTGGGAACCATACATATGTTCTTCCACTGTTCCTTTGTAAATTGATTTTCCAGTCCCTCTTCCCAGTCTTTCCTAACCTCCTCTGGTTGATTCTTATAGTTATCATGCAATATTTTATTTGCCATACTAATTATCCTGTTTTTGTCAGTAGCTTCTGTTCTAAACTCAACTAAAATTCTACTACAGTTGCTCTTTCACTTAGGACATCCCATTCCTTTCTCTTTGACCATCTATACTCTGAAATCAATCCAAGAAAGGAAAGATAATCTCTAAACTGCAGTGTAAAATTCTGTTTGGCCTCATCCCACTCTGTTGACTTTCTTTTTCAAGTTATTTGCTCCCAATACCTTGGTTCCTTCAGTTTTATTTAGTTAATTCCAGCCTCATCTTGTCTGTTTCTGTATCCCTATTTCCAGTCATCCCTATTGACAAAAATCTCCTTTCTCCATTCCTGTGTTGACTTAGCTGCTAGACTACTTTCTGCAACTTTATGAATATAATACTTTAATGTCTCCAAATCTTTTGGATTTCTAATACCATGACAGGAATGGGCCCCATTCCTAAGTTAAAGTACAATTAAAATTCATGAAATTATTATTGTTTTACTCTTTGATGTCATCTAAAATGCTCTTCCCAACACCCAGAATATACCCAGTAATCACTCCATCTGCAGTTTGTACTTAGTTACATGTATTGGTAACATATCTAAATAGGATTGTAGACTCTTTTTTATAAGACCCATTGCTCCTACTACTATTGGAACTATTTGGGTATTCTTCATCCACATTGCTCTCATTTCTGTTTGCAAATCCTGACATTTTATAACTTTGTGTCTCTCTATACACAGGACACTGTAGTCACTGGGTGTGGTGATTTCAATGATCAATGTCTTCTTTTCTTGGACTACTATATTCGTTTTTTTAGCATCTATCTTTTCAATTGTTGGTAATGGATGATCCCATGTGATGTAGACTTCATAATTTTCTATGATACTTTGTGGCTCATGTTTCCAGTGTTTTTCAGTCACTTCAATACCGTAATGTCTTCCTAATCCCCAGTGCAACAGTCTTGCCACATTATTATGCCTTTCAGTATACAATCCTTCTGCCATTAGTATGTCACAACCAGTGACCAGGTGTGTGACTGTTTCTAATTTGGTTTTACAAAACCTACATTTGTCTGTTTCTCCCACATGTTCAATGGACTTTGTAAATTGGCGTGTATGTAGCCCACTATCTTGGACCACCAATATTCACCTTTCATCTCTTGGTTTGAATTCACCTCTCCTTAGCCATTCCTGCATTCATTCCTGATCAACATGAGGTTTTTCCAGAAGTTTTCTGTACTTGCAACTACATTTATGCATTTTCAACATTTCTTGCATTTTCATCTGGTCCTTCACCTTATATTCTTTTTGTTTTTTGGCACATTCAGTTGCTGCCTAATTTTTATCTACTTCTGGTTTGATTTCCATTCCTGCTTGATGCAGATATGCTTCTGCTAGGTTAAGCAGAGGTCATCTTAGATTTATTCCCCTAATGCTTCAAAACTTTCACTACATTTTGGTCTTATGAGGTCAGCAGATATGTGTGGAGTCCCACAATTGCAGATCTGTACATGTAAATCACTTTCAAGGAGACCCATCCTCCTTCGGAATGGGGAATATAAAATCTTGGTATGCACTGATTTTTATAGATCATTTGGTGAGCATGAAGCATCCTTCTTGTTTTAATGTCTAATCTATCTGACACATTTTGGGGCCAATCAATTACTCCAAAACTGTAAGTTAGGACAGGAAGAGCAAATTGGTTTATAGCTTGGAATTTGTTCCTAGATGTCAACACTGTTTTCAGGATTAATTTAAGTCTTCTAAAGTATTCCTTACTAAGTTTTATTCACATTTGTTCATGTTTTATTCCTGATACTTCATCAATTCCCAAATATTTATACACTGCCAATTGCTCAAGTTATTTTATATCACATTCTTGTCCCACCCTGATGTTTTCCTGGTGCTGCAGTTTTCCTGCTTAAAGGCTGCTTTTGCACATTTATCAAGGCCAAATGACATTCTAATATCATCTGAAAAAGTTTTGACAACCTGCAGCAGTGCTTTCAGTTCCTCATCTGATGAGCTATACAGTTTTCAATCATCGACATAGAAGATGAGAAGTCTTTAGACTTTGTTGTTTTCTAGGAGCCAAAATATAGCCATGGCCTAAGCTGTTAATTAGACAGCTTAATGGGTTAAGGGCAAGGCAGAATAGCAACAGTGACACCCTGGAATATTCCCCTTTGAATTTTTATCCCTGGGATAATAACTTGTCCTTTATCATGGCTTAATTGCTAAGTGGTCTGCCACTGTTTCATGGACACTGTAAAGTAGTCAATCAGTGTAGGGTGCATCTTACACATTTTTAAGCATTCTTTTATCCATTAATGAGTTATACTATCAAATGCTTTTTTGTAGTCAATTCATGCCATACGTAGATTCTTCCCCTTTTTACAGTTCTCCACTATGACTTTAACAACAAATGATACTTTGTTCCATATTGTTCTACTGCCATAATTGAGTTTTCTTCTAGATGACTATAAACTCTGTCAGCATCAATTCCCGTGTATAATTTATATGTCATAGGAAGGCAAGTTACTGGTCTATAATTTTTGGGGTAGCTTGCAGGTTCACTCTTAAGTAGAAGCATTGTTTTACCTGTTGTTAGCCAGATTGGTGTCTATTTGGGGAGTGCATATAAATAGTTCTTACTCATGGTTAATCTTCGTGCAAAAGATGTTAGTACTTTTAACCAAAAACTGTATTGCATCTAGGCCTGGGGTTTTCCAGTTAGAGGCTTTTCTTAACTTTGTTTCAGTCTTTCTGATGTTACTTCATCCCATTTCATATCCTGTACCTTTAAACTTATTATTTATTTTACTTCTTCTGTCCATTTAGCATCTTTGCTATGTTTCACAGGATCTTCATAGATACTTGTCCAAAATGCATCTATTTCTTTTTTTCGGCAGTCTCATTCACTTCCTTTTACCTTGTTTCCCAATTCTCTATAAAACCTTTTGGGGTCATCAATAAATTGCTTATTTTTGAACTTTTCCTTTATATTTATCTGTGTATCTTATAAGTTTTTCCACCTGTGCTGAAATCTTTAGTTTATTTGTGATAGTGCATGATAGATCTTGGTCTCTTCTAATACTGCACATTGCTTTTATCACAGCTTTCTTAATATTTTTATCTATTCCCTCTTCTATAGTCTTCTAACAGTGATACTTCTTGTCTTAATTGCTTTATAGTTTTCTCTATTTGATACTTCCATGATGGTATTCAATTTCTCCCTTTCTTTTCCCTCACTACCCTGTGTTCATGTGATAGAACTTTATCAGTTATTAATTTAGCTGCACAGTAATATATCCTGTTTACATCTGTTATATCGCATGGATCTCTATTGACAGCCCTGATTACTGTCTTTGCTTTATCAGACGTCTGACTTTTGGGGTTTTATTGACCTTCTGCAGTCTAGCTCTTTCATTGATCTTAATATATCTGTGTCTATTAAATGAAGCAACTTTTCTCTTAGCTTATTTTCTTCCAAACTGAGGATACATCCCTTGTTTTCCATTTCTTGCAGGCATTCTATAGAAAGTTATATAGCATGTTCCTGTGGCACCTTCTCTTCAATTTCATCCTGTACCATCCGTTGCTCTATCATATGGGAACTCACTGGCCTATCACTCCTCAATATTAACTGCATCAGTTTCTACAGTTTCCTGTTCATTCCCTTGTTGTCTAGATTCAAGTGAAGGTTTTTACTGGTTTCCTGTGGAAGGCTCCAAAATATCTCAATATGGCACCTGACCAATTGCTTTCTGTTCCACTGGTTTCCCCTTAATTTGGATGTCCATTGTTCTATCCTGTTGTGGTGCTTTCTGCATTAGATTTTCTACACTGAAAACTTCACTTTGCAGGTGCTCCATAACCTCAATTTCTATTTCTTTAAATTCTCCAAGACTAATCTCCTTTTCTACTTTTCCCCTTAGTCTTCTCATTTTTTGTATTGCAAAGTTTTCCATATCTGAATTCCTTAGCCTATATTTCTCTTCAAATATATTTGGTGCTGCTCTTTTTCTATTGGTTAGTTTTGCTTTCTCCTTTGCATAAATATTACACTATATTAAATCCCTTTTTCTTTCCCATGTCCATATTTCTTCTTCAGATGTCTCCTGATCTTCCTTCTTCTCCTTACTTTGGGGACTGACTCCATCATGCTGTGATGTAATCTGTGTCAGACCTTCTACAGTAAATCCTTCACTTTGCAGGCATTCCATAACCTCAACTTCTATTGTTTTAATTTCTACTTTACTAATCTTCTTTTCTACATTTCATCTTTGTGATATTTTTATTGTAAAATTTTCCATATCTGGATGCCTTTGCCTATATTTCTCTTTGAATATTTTTGGGGCTGCCTTCTCTAACACTCTGTATGGTTATTGCTATTCTCATTAAGGATCTGCATCCAAAGACTTTAAAGACATCTGCATGCTAATCAACAGCTTAATTTGAGCTCCCCCAGTGTGGAAAAAGAAACTGAGACACAGGGCCAGTAACTCTGCCAGATGTAGTAAATTCAATTACAGGCTATTAAGTATACTGCCTGGATGCCAACCAAGAAGAAACTTAGAGAGCCTGAAAATATAGCATGCAATTTACATCATGACATGTTTTATACAGATAAGAAAAAAAAAAAACTGTTTTACTTAAAGTTCTCCCTTTCATGTCCTTCTAAACATTAGTGATAAAGTGGGATATATACTTACAGTACTTGACACACTGTCAAAAGGGTGTCACTATGGAGTCCACTGATGGAAGACTGGAAGTGATGAAAATGAAAGAATGGGAGCTGAGTTTAGAGCTGCAGCCTATTGCACAAGACAGAACTGTCAATAGGGGGAATTATGCATACAGGAAATTCCATCGGCAGACTCAATACTGACACCCTTGAACAATGCATCAGATACTGTAATTGAATTTGGGGACTCTAAAATTTATAATTGCTAGCACATGGATATCACACCTGTATTTGGTTCACTTTTTCAAAAAGGTTTTAATAATGTTCCTACTTGTTAGTCAAATGTCGTAGATGTTCTATTGGAACTTACGTTATTTGTAAGAAAACTAAATTTTGAGTGCATTTTAGCTCCTAAAATTGAATCTGACATTGGTTTGAGTAGGAAAAAGTATTTTAATCTACACCTTCTACCTCTTATTGCCTTATTTGAAAAGTTATGTGAAAATGATAGAAGGATTGCTGAAGGAGAAAAAAAATTATAATCTTATTAAAAATGAAAAAGAATTATCGGATCTATTAACTAATGACAAAAAACTTGAGAATGACACCTGACAAGGGTGGGGGTGGGAGGAATGTCCTCATGGACCGTTATGTGTGTTCTCCTAAAATGTTAGAATATTTGACTAATGGTGAATTCTTTTCTGAGGTTTCACGCAATGAAATTAATATTGCATATCTTGCAATAGATATGGCTTTGAAAAATAGGTATATCACTTATGATTCACCTGTTAAATTAAGGGATTTTTTTAAGTGCAAGTAATCCTAAAATTCCAGTGATTTTCTGCATACCAAATATATATATATATCAGTATTGGACCCTCCATTGAAACCAACTGTAGTCCCAGCAGGTTCTAAGACATAGCCATTAGCAAAATATGTTGATTTTAAACTTAAAGCATGTTTGTTAGATAAAGGACTTTTAAAAGATTATTGGCATTTTTTAGAAACATTAACCAGGACTACTATTTTACCTGACAGCCTATTTGTGACTGTTGATATTAAAGATGTATTTTTGGTAATACCTCACAAGCAAAATTTGGAATTTTTTTTTTTGGAAACAATAGTGCTGGGTACCAACTTAGATAATTTTGAGACAGATATTACACATCAATGCATGCAAAGTGTTTACTAATAATTTTGTATATTATGAAGGTGAACATTTTAAGCAGTTTAAGAGTGTTGGTATGAGGTCAGCATCAGCAGCTATTTTTGCTAATATGATGATGTGGCACTGGGAGGCTAATGTAATTTTTAATTCTCATTTTTTGTCTAAGATAGAGACACGCCTAAGATATCTGGATTATATTTTCATTTTATGGAAAGTGTTGAGGAATTGTTACCTTTTATGGAATTTATTAACCATTCCACCAGCTTTTTACAATTTACCATCAATGGAATGACAATTCCATTAACTTTTTGAATATCATAGTCATTAAGAATATACATGCATATAGGTATGAGTTGAACATTTACAGAAAAAATACATTTTCATATGGTTACCTACACTTCAACAGTCAACACCCTTTATGACAAAAAAGAAATATAGTGAGGGGCAGCTAATTAGGTTGAATAGACTTGCATCAGATGATCTTATTTTTGAAATAGTGATCACTATATTATACAATTTATTTATTAGCCGTGGTTATCCATTAGCTATGTTGAAAGAACTAACTGACTGGGTGATAGAGAATTTTGAGGTGTGTTTCGCACCTACATCAGTTATGGTGGTTAAAAGAATTTGTACTAACAACGATAATTTATCACAAGCATTGGTTTTAGAATATAACAGGGATGTACATTAATTGAAAAAGGTAAACAACACTCATTAGGGCACTGTTTTGGTGCATTCAATTTACTGGATAGATTAGGACAGCAACACAGATGTGTTTTAAGAACAGTAAGAATTTAAAAACTCTTTTGGAACAGAATCATACTAGGGGTGAAATTTCTATACATTTAGGTATGAAAAGTTGTGGAACATATAAGTAGTGTAGATTTATTTTTCGTGGTACACACTTTTTTATTCCTGAATATTCTGAATTAATTTCTATTTTGGATAACTATGATTGCAGTACTAAAAGATGTAGTATACATTGCCTGCTGTTCTTCTTGTCCAGCATTTTATATTGGGAAGAAAGAGGGTTCTTTGAAAACAAGAATATATCAACACACCTACGCTGTTTGGAAGAAGAAGAATTTTAATGCTCTATATAAACACTTGATTCAATGAAAAGATTTTAGAGAATTTTCTTGTACTGTGTTAGAAAAGGTTGCTCACCCTATTACAGGTGGTGATTAGGGGTTACACTACTGGAACAGAGAGAGCTTTACTGGCAAATGTTGTTTAATGCTGGAGTTTTACCTGGCATTAATGACTTAATTTCTATTAAATGTATTTTAAAAGCAAAAGTAGAATGTCTATGATCAATTATGAATTGTAATTAGTATAATTTTTTGCATATAGAAATTGTGAATTTAATGAATAATTTTACTTAATAATGGTAATTTGTTAAATTATTTGTTTTAAATGATGGATTTTAATAACTTATACAGGGTTGAATATTTTATTATTACCAGTTGTCATGTTGGATTTTGTTATATACTTTTTAAGAACTCCCTGGTATTTTGGCACCAGTTGTGTTACTTAAACAAAATGAAAATGTATTGACTCTGAAGTTCAATTGAGTATCGGAACAAAAGCTCTTGGTTAATTAATATAAGTACTTCTCTTTTCTTTTGTCCCAGGTATTCTGCTGAATAATCATCCTGAAAACCTTTCTTTACAAATTCAAATGTTTAGTTCTTTCCAAGTGTGTCTCCTGTAGCATAGCTATTTGCACTCTACATTTTTAATATAGTTCACTATTCTTTCTTTTTTGTATTTATCTGTGAGACCACTCACATTTAAAGACATTGCAAAAACCATCATTGTATTAAAATGTTAATAATCTCACCTTTTATGTATAACAGCTTTTTTGTTAAATGTCTAGTTCCAGCTTTTGAGTTAAATGCATACACTGTTTGGCAGCTTGAAATTTTATACAGTTGTTTCTTGTGTTATCTATTTGAGGCTATGTCATATCTTACAAAACTTTGTTTTATTGAAAGCCCTCAAAAATACACACATATGCACACACACCCACTACCCCTTAAAACCTATTAACTTAATACTAACATTAGCATACAAAACTTTTTACATCTTCAAATACTGATGTTTTACCCTCCTAGTAGGAACAAATATTCCAAACTGACAGCCACACTCACAAACTTGAGTTAACCTAAAAGAAAGGTTATCCATGCTAAGACACACAGTGTAACCTGTGCTTCCATGTGCTGTCTGGTTTTGTCTTATCTTTCTAGCTTTTCTAGCTGGGAAAACACCTGAATGCTTCTTTCAGAGAACATTATCTCCAAGCTAATTTGTCTTTATCAAATTGTTGCCAATTTCTCTTTATCAGATTGTCTCCATGGAAGCATTAGGACTAGATGCAGAATTGCTACTAAGCATAATTTGCTAAAAAAAGACTTATAATATTCAATATTCTTTTTCATTTACTCCTATAAGTTCAAAAAAGTCCAATATTTTCAGATTTTCTTGTTCTGTAATATTTCACAAATATAATTATTGCTTTGTAATCCCACATTTGTCAGTTTCCAAGTTAAAGTAGAGAGTCGATTATCCAAACTAATTGGGACCCAAGGTAGTTCAGATAACCAAAATGCTCGGATAATCAAACATATAATTGAACCAGATAAACTTCTAAAAATGTTTTTGATGAACATTAAACAAGAAAAATAAAACAAATTTACTGTAAGTACAAAATGGTACAGTATAATTTTGTAGTACAGGCTCAAAAAAACATGCACAAGTGAATATGTATAACGTTTACATAGTCATACTTTATGGTTTTTCTAACCCAAAAACTTTGGAAGGCTGCATTTGGATAATCAATGTTTTAAATAATTGCTGTTCAGGTAATCGACATTTGGATAATCGACTCTCTACTGTACTGGTTTTATTCCTGTTCATCTCCATCTCCTAAATCCTGTCCCTGGTTTATTTCCAACATGCTCTCAATTCTTTTAGTGAACTCTACTGCTCCCTTCCATCTCTCCAGCATTTTCCACTGAAACACTGGAAACGGTTTCACTGGCATAGCCTCTCTGTGGTCTTTATTACCAGAAGAACAAGAAGCAGAATCTCTTCCTGTTTTACAGCTCACATTTTGTTGGGCAAACTTTTGTATTTCTTCCTTAGCAGGTACTTCATTGAAAAAAAAATTCTGTTCCCCCAGGAATGAACATTTTGAATGTAGTTGGGTATAGCAGTTTGAATTTCGTGCCTGTTTCTCCAATTCCTTGAATACTGGAATAAATTTATTCTTCTGCCTGGTGTACAATGAGTAATCACTCTCCACAAACACTTTGTTGTGTCCCACTTGTAGTATTTTGTCCTTCTGCCACAGTTTTATTAGAATCAACTCCTTCTGCTGGTAGGATTGCTTCTTTACTATTAAAGGTCTAAACTGCTTTTTCATAGCCAAGTTTGGAGCATACACACAATGTGCCTTTTCAATTAACAACTTCTGCTGTATCCAGTTGCTTATTTGTGCTTTTATAAAATTAATACAGTCTGTTCCTTCTAGCTTCTGTGGTACACCTAAAATTCTCAGTCCCCCCCATGTGCTCTGTACTCTAATTCTATTATCTTTTGAAACATCTCTTCTTGAACAGTTTCATATTCAGGTAGTCTTTTCTTCGTTTTGACTTCATATTCAGGTAGTCTTTTCTTCATTTTGACTTCTGATTTTTGCAGTTTTATCACTGCATCTGAATTTCTGTTTAAAGCGTCTTCCATTTTTCCAGTCTTTTATTTGCATTGATATACACCATAATTGTTTAGTTTATTTTAACCAGGCCTGTGTGCATTTGTCTTATGCTTTCCTGTAGGTTACTGGAAGTCATGTATGGAGCTTGCACTGCTTTTTGCTGAACAGCTGCAGTATTTTTCCCAGTCAGCATTTTTCCCCACCTTTTGCAGCTGATATTCCTTCAGGTCCTCTGTATTTCTTTTTTACTGGCATCCAGGTAGTGCAATTACTAGCCAGTTAGTGAAATTTATACAAAAACATAAACATCCACTGGTCTTCTCTGCTGAGCTTCTGTTTTCACACTGGGAGAGCTAGAACTAAGCTGTTACTCAATGTACAGCCATCCTGAAAGTTTCTGAATGCTGGGGGATGCTGATGTTGAGACCATACAAACGTTGGATACCGCTGACTCATTCTGATGTGGAGTCTGGCTAAAAGAATCATGAGAATCATGGATGCCATGAATCCTAGTATTCTCAGAAATTCCCTTGCTGAAGTCCTGGATTGAGTGGAAAAACTCAAGAAAAATTCTACTTTTTCCTGTGGAAGAAGGGCTCTTTGAACTATATATATTTACAAGATACCCCAGGAAAATAATCCTCTGAGAAGGAATTAGTTAAGACTTTCACTGTAAAGATAAACAATTTTTCTAAATAACATGTGAATACCTTTCAGTCTGCAATGGGCTATCACTCGAGTAAGACACTTTGTAAGCACACTTGGAGAACTGAATAACCCTAACAGTAATACAGAGAACTGAAAGTGAAATCCAGTTGTAGAAAACCTTAAAGTCTGAAATCTGAGACAGCAGGAATATATATGGATCCTTTAAATCTACAGTTAAAAAAACCGAGAGAGAAAATCAGAGATAATAAGTCATGTAGGGAAAACATTTTAAACGTTGGAGCTTTCACAAATTGATTGAGAAAGGAATGATCTAGTACTGATCTCTATGAGGCTTCTTTTGTTGGGACCAGAAAGATTCTTGAATAAAAACCTTTCCCAGTCAGAGAAAGCAGAAGAAGGTTCTATTATCCCATTTCAGCAGATGCTGAATGACAAGAAGAAAAAAAAGAAGTCTGATTTAGTGGATGAGGAGAAATCCTTGGAAAAGGAGGAAGGGTCCCCCACTGCCATCTATTCTCATGATGTTTAAATGGACAGCCAGAGTATAGGAAAAATTTAAAGGCTTGCAGGACTGGAAGGGGAGTACCAGTTCCAGACAGTCATTCAGACATGTTGGACTGTCTTGGTTTCTAGGTGGCTCCCCCTCCTTTTTGGAGCCTTCTTGCCACTGTTTTTTTGAATGTCTACTTGCCGGAAGTACATTGTGTTTGCTTATTTTGCTTTTTATAAAAGAAGCTGAGGTGGGTGCGCAACCTTCAATAAAGTTATAGAAGGAAAGCTGAAAAAATTTGAGTCATCCCTTGAATCACTTTCTCATCACACATTTTAAGGACCTCAGCAGCAGACAGTCCAAAAACAACTCTGTATACAAACAACAATTCAAAGTTTTAGCTTTAATATCATCAGGTACATTCTGAGAACATAACCATATGAACCCTCTCATAACAGTTCCAGTAGCAGTTTCTCTGGAAGAGGAATCAGCCTAATGTTAAGCAAGTTTCTCATTTGAGATACAGAAGTAATAAGTGCATCCACATAAGATTGTTCCTCAGAAGAGGGAAAAATGGCTATAATGTTACTCATGTTCTGAAATGATACAAGCAAAAACTTTAACATGAGCTTGACAATTAAAAATTCTAAAAATAAGTATAACAGAAGTATATACTTTCCCTCCAAAACCTACCAATGGTTTTCCCATCCTTTTTAGGGGAGAGGATTAGCATTTATCAAATGTTTAGCTGCAGCAACATTTGTTAAGGAAGTCACTTGCAGGGTCAGATCTGGAACTAGAAAATAAAAAAAAAAAAATCTTCAAGATTGTGGAACCTTCTACAATCTATCTGTCTTCTTAATGGTTGCAGGCTGGTTGTCAGGCATATTACAGGCTGCAATAAAGACATCCTCCAAAGCCGGAAGTACAGGACGAAAGAGTGCCTTAAGAAAATTCCAGTAGTAATAGTTTTTCTAACACATTATACTCACAATGAAACAACTGGTCCATACTAAATATATATTTCAGAAAAAATTTAAATTCTTTTAATGGACCATCAGAAGAAATACTCTCCTCAGAATTAGAATCAGTCATCTGAAGAGAGGAACCCCCCCCCAAAAAAAAACAAAAAAAAAAACAAAAGCTGTTCCCTCAAAATCATTGTGTTTGTTATTATTGGGAACATTCAAAACAGAAAGAATTCCATTTTCTTTTACCAGTAAAATTGGAATGAGAAGGGGCAGTAGACTGAATTGAGCCCAAAGCCAAGCCTAATAAATCATTCTTGTCTGATGTAATGGAGTCAGGTGAAGATAATCATTTAATTTTCAGCTTCTTTTTAACAAGTATTTGCACAGAAGCAGACCATCTCCTGTCAGGCACATCGGGCCAGGGTACATGCATTCCAGTCTGACTAGGCAGAGGAGAATTCCCCTGTTCCTTCTTCCAAGACCGGTAAGAATAACTGTCTAATCCCTGGTTCTTAGTGGCTGAAGGGACTACACCAAAGGAAACCAAGGAAGACAATGAGTGGTCTGAGGAACCAGGAATGACCACAGCAGAGTTACACATCTGTGGCTGAGGCAAATTCATAGCCTGCTAATGGGGAAAGGCTGTCTGGATTTTTTTTTTTTTTAGGCTGGAGGAAGGAAGAAACAAGGAACTGGTTAAGCTGTTCAATGGCAAACCCAACAATGGAGCCTGAAGACTGGGTATCACTGATGTTAGTAGTTGGTGAAATAGTTAACTGTCACAAAAGTAGTAATTTCCACAAAAAAGTCTGTGAAAATCACAGCATACACTTACACCAGCTGCTAAACAGTTTTCTAAAGGTTTTAACACAAAAAACAAAGCTAATATGTTTTTACATAAAAGTAAAATGCATAAACACAAACTTTTTGTGACTGAAAAGTCACGTGGTAGTCCAATAAACATAAAATTCTAGGAACAAATAATTATTTCATAGAGAAAAGTAATGTTTCTGCCATAAAGTAAGAAGTGGAAGTTTTTTTTCCACTAAAGAAAACTTCTGTCCAACAATGGAGAAATGCTAGCTGACCATCTGCCATGAAATTCCACAAGAGGAACACCCTGACTACAGGAAAACTGTGAAGGGCTTGATGCCCAAATTGCTGATTTTCTATAACTCTGTTTGAGCTGTCAGTGGGCTAGTACTGTGAACAGTACCCTTAAAGCAGCTGTCCAACTGTTAAATATTCTGTCCAGGATAAGACCCAGATAGCTTAGATTATGGCAGCTGTGTTCAAATGATTATCACTGTCTGTAATATTAGAGCATTTTAAATCACATGAGTCTTGCAGCCCTATAGCACAATGACATTTATGGACTAGGAGACTGCAGTGATGAAAGCAACAGACCACCTATGATCTCTCCACTATAACTAAGCAACATCAGTATCTTACAGTTTTTAGAACAAATGTTTATAGTTTAAGTGGTGCAACAGGTAGCACACTCATCTGTGGTGATGGAGGACCAGAAGCCTGTGGGTTCTATTTCCACTTCAAGTGACTGGACTGGTGATGCTGCAGTGCAGCATTTGGCACATTGCTGCACTCCTGTGTGTGTCAATCTTTGGATGAGACATTAACCTGATGTCCAATCTGCAAGAGCTGGTGGTAGCTCAGGTGGATGTAAAAGATCCCACAGCACCTAACAACAACAAGTGGGGAAGATGCCTAGTGCCCTGCCAAATTTCCTCTACTAGTAGATATAACACATCTGATCTCCCCTGAAAACAGGCCACTAACCTAGTGGAATTAACCCAAGTCAACAAAGGATAAATAAATAAATGAAATGGAAAGGTTAGAAGAACAGTTGCCACAACTGTACAGTTATTAAACAGGCAACTGTGTGGGGAATTCCTGTAGCAAGACAGTCCTCAGTAAGTAAATCTGAATATCAGGAAGGTAACTCCAGAGGAGATCTTCTTAGACAAGTATTTATTTCCTTTAAAGTGGCAGAGAAGACCAACATAGGGGCTTTATGACAAAAAAAAAAAAAAAAAAAAAAAAAAAACAAAGTAATACAAGACCTGTGAGGAGGTGTAACCTGCTACCAATAAAAAAGTGAAAAAACAGTTTCATGCAATGTTTCTGCCAGCAGATGAAAATCTCTAAACCCCAAACAGGAAATAGCAAACAAAAGAGGTATGCATATATAGGTAAAAGACTAAGTGTAACACATATACAAACACACAGATCTATATATATAGTAAAAAAATATACAGTGAAAAATTATAATGAAGGTATAAAAGGGGACAGCACAAGTAGCTTAACAGACAGGAGCAATTAGAGTTGGATAAAGAAATTAGTTAGGACTATGAAGGTAGAGTTGGGGAAACAATGTGCTTTACTTAGAGTTTAAACAGTCCCAGTGCATCTAGCAATAGTTACAGCAATAAATTAACTTAGAAAGAATCCAGGCAGCAACTGTTACTGATGACACAAACTATCCTAACAGTGTACCCACATCTTCACTTGATTAGAAACAGTAAAATTAATTTTACCAATGAGATGCACAATATTCTAAAATAACTATAAAAATGTATTCAAATTGTGTAATACATTTTAAAAAATAACACAGCAGCTTATCAAATGTAAAACAGAATCACAAAAAAATATTTATTTACCAGGTGATCCTTCAGTTTAGATTGCTTATAGTGTGGAGATCAAAAAACATGAGAGGTGCTAGGAAGATTAGAAAATGTAAGGCAAAACACTCATGAAGATTAACTGCAAGAATAATAAACACCCCACTCAAGGGCTTAATTAGTAGTTACCTTAGAATCTGAACAGCTCCAAACACACCCCACATTACTGGAAATCAATTAGTCTGAGCAAGTGCAGATCACTAAGCAAGAAAGAACAGTGAGCTGGGCATCAGGTAAGAAATTAATAAAGTTTTGAGTCAAAAAACAGTTTGTTAAACAACAGCAAATTAAATTCCCAAGAATGGCTGTAATATTAGAGCATTTTAAAATCAGGTAGTACATTACACGAGTCATGCAGCCTTATAAGACAAGCTATTTAGGGCCTAAGAGAGGGCTATGAGGAAGGAAACAGATCCCTTGCAAACACTTCCAAGCAAACAGGTCATGAAATATTATATACCACAATTCTTTACAAATTATGGCAACCACAAAAATCAGGAAGCCAGTGTACCAATAAAACACACACTTTATTAAAACAAAACAAACAAACAAAAAAAAACGTAAAGAATAAAATCTCCTAGCGCCTTGGCTGTTAAGCCTTTACAGAGTACACTTACTTCTACCAACAAATCTTATATATACACATTCCAATTGCATTAAATAATTAAACAATTAAAGTTAATTAATTCATTGAAACTCCATTACAAAAGACACCTCCAAGTGTATTCTTTATTAAGACCTTTGGGGGATAAAGTACCGAATTTTTCAAAATAAAAATTGACTCATGTCTCCTTAATCTACTTTGTATATCACCTGTATTACAATGTTCCTTATTCACCTGTTCCTAAATAGTTACTTGTAAACCTAATAGAATACTATTATGATACTTCTGAAAATGAACAGCTATAGGGCTCTCTACCCTTCCTTTCCTAATATCTCTAATGTGTTCTTTTAATCTCATTGAGAAATGTCCCTTACTTTCCCCTATATAAAATTTCTTACATGGACATCTCAGCCCATATATCACCCCCTCTGTTGTGCAACTAAATGCACCTTTTACTTGAAACTTCTTCCCATTTATTTCTGGGAAGCTGTTTACTATAAATTCACAACATGTGCACTTGCCACAGGTCATGAAATATCTTACAGTTTTTATAACAAATTAATTAGAAAGGTCAGTTGAACAATTGCCACAACTAGAGGTTCACAACACCAAAGGAGTTGGGTCCTGAGGAAGGATCTCATGTCTACCAAAGGTACATAGGGGGACAGTGCTCATACAAGCAAGACAATCAGTATAGATGTGGAAAGCACAGGTACCTTACTCTGCTTTGAAACTCCCAGTGCTTATACCAGACACAGGGAAGAGTACATTAAGTGGAAGGGAAGTGTCCTTCTCTAACATTCCTAGATAAAGATAGGGAATAGAAGACACCAAGTTCAAACTGATTCATGACCAATGCCTTCATTCTGTGGTCCCAGCTTGTATTCTTTTCACATTTACAAACATTATACATCACATTTATTGTTATATATCATATAATCTTAGCAACACTACATAAATTATTCAGTTCCTGCTCTCTCTTAAATCTCACTCCTCCAAAACATTTTTCTGCATGTATTATTCCCACAATTTCCATTTTTGTATGTAATTATGCCTTCCCTTTTCTAAAGATTTCACTTCCTGTTCATTTACTTCTGTTACAATATTAACTACTTCAAGTATAGCCGATTTAGATTTTAATTTCTATTCTAGGAAATGCTTTGTTGGCTGCCACCAGAATTAAACTTAACAAGGCCTTACTATGTTTAAGCAACTGAGATCCTGTGCCCCAGTTAAAAAAAATAATTTCCGTAGTTACGCTCATTTGCTCACCTAGTATTCCTGACAAAGTACTTCATATGGAATTTTTAAAGTCTGCCAACTCATTGCACCCCCAGAACATTTCCCCAGTTACCTCTTTCTTCCCCATCACACCTCCAACATTTGTCATCTACCCAAGGATAATTCTTTGGTGTATATCTATGCAAACACTTCCAGGCAAAAAATTCTAAATCTTATAGATTTTGTTGCATATTTAGAAGTCATATATATATATATATATATATATATATATATATATATATATATATATATATATATATATATATATATATACATATATATAGAACAATACAGCCAATCAATATTGAACTTCCCACTCTAGTAGGAGCAAGGGCCGGGGGCATGGAGGGAGGGGATGTGAGGAGAAATAAAAATCAACACTACAAATGGCACATTATGGTGAGTACATAACTTCTTTATCTGATATTGTCAATTTTCATTTAGTCTTCACATATGGGACAGAGTTGCCAGCAACCCTTATCTTGGGTGGACTCATGGAAGAATATTCCTCATAACCATTGAATCAAAAGAGGCCCTTCCCCTTGAAACCAAATCCAATTTCTATTGAGTAATAAAGGTATGATGACTAGCCCATGTGGCTGCTGCAAAATCATCATCCGTGGATGCTCCAGGTTGGAAATCTGAAGTAGTAGCTATTGCCCAGGTTGAATGATCCCGTACAGGCCTGGGAAGATCTATACCTAGTTTGGAGTAGATAAAGGATATGCAGAGAGCCATTTTGCTAGAGTAACTTTGGATACTGGAAGGCCTTTCCTAGTGCATATAAAGGAAATAAATGATTTCCCTTTCTAAAGTCTTTTATTACACGAAGATAAAAATGTAATCGCCTATGGACATCTGACAAATGTAGCATGGCTTCCTTTTTGTACTGAAATTTGGAAAGAAAACAAGTAAGTTAATAGTTTGGTTGATATTAGTGTCGGAAACCACTTTGGGTAAAAAGGAGGGGTTAGTACACAAGCTACCTCTGTCTTTATAGAACTTCAAATACCGTGGTTGGGAAGATAAGGCCTATATCTCTGAAATCTTTCTTGCTGAAGTAATGGCCACTAGGAAGATGGTTTTCCAAGACAAGAATTAATATCGCAAGTGCTGCAGGTTCGAAGGAGACTGCACGATAAAATGGAGCACTAAATTTAGTTCTCATGGAGGTGAGGGGTCCTTATGGGGTGGTCTTAGCAAAAGGATCCCTTTGAAGAAGGCTTTGCAAAGTTTGTGAGAGATCAGTGATAAGCTATCTTTCCCAATGTGAAAATCAGAGATTGCTGCTAATTGCACATTAATTGTAGAGGCAGCTGTTCCATTATCAAAAAGGTGAGCCAAAAAGTCAAGAATGGAGTTGATTGGTGCATTGAGGGGATCTACATAATGCTGCTGAGCTCAGATTACAAATATTTTCCATTTGCTCCTATGAAGTTCCTGGGTGGAAGGCTTATGGGAAGATAGTAAAATATGATGGATTGGGGAGGACAGCATAGGCTCTCTGGCTGTTAATGGAATTGGAGAAACCAAGCTGTCAGCTTCAGGTCAGAAAGACTGGAATGAATCATTCCTGTTGGATGTCACAGTAGGTATGGAGTGGGATCAAGAGTCCAAAGTTTTCTCTGTAAATGAGGCTAAAGGAAGGGAAACCAGATTTGTCGAGGCCAAACTGAGGCAATAAGGATTACTGTTCTCTTCAACCTGTTTGCATTCCTAAGAAATTTCAAGATCAAGAGAGTTGAGGGAAAGGCATAAAGCCAATCATGCATCAGAGCATCCACTAAGGCAAAGTAGCTGCTGCATTTGTTGTTCAGGGGGGATTCAAAGAGTTTTCAGCACGGCTGGCTCCATCTGTGGAAAATTTCTTCCACCACTTGCTGGTTGAGGGAACCACTCATGAGGCATAAGAATGGATATGCTCAGCCTGTCTGCTATCATGGTGGATTTTCCCAGAATGTGCATTGCTACAAGAAAGCAATTTGAAGAGATCGCCCACTGCCACACCTAGAGCACCTCTCAACACAGGAGGTATGATCTGGTTCCTCCCTGTTTATGTACTAGACCCCACAGATGTTTTCTGGTTGAATTGCCATCATTCCCAGAGGAACAGCATTCTGAAAGGCCTGCAATGCTAGAAGCACTGCTCGCATCTCCAGGACATTTATGTGTACACTGGGCTCATTGGCAGACCTGGTACCATGGACTGTTTTCCCTAAGTAATGCCCATCCACCCTATTTGGGAAGTATCCATTGTCACCGTGGCCTGTGGCTATGTGGGTAGAAAGGGGCTGCCTTCTGTCAGTTGAAGAGAATGAATCCACCAGGAGAGATCCCTTTTGCAGGTGTCCATAATGAGAATCTGGTAGGACATAGGTTGGTGGAGAACTGACCACTGTGCAGCTAGAAGCCATTTAAGTATTTGCATGTGAAACCTCGCTAGTGGAACCAAGACAATAGCTGTCACCTTTGATCCCAGAACCTGTAGGATGTAACAGGTGGCTATCATCCTGTTTTGAAGCAGCTTGTAAGATCGATGTCTGATTGTCTGTACTCTGGAGGATGGAGGTTTTGTGATCATCTGAGTACTATCTAGGACTGTTCCTATAAATTCTAGTGTTTGAGAAGGCTCCAACTGAGATTTTTCATAATTTATGGTTACACCTAGCTCTGTACAGGTGTGGATAACAGAGTTCCTTGCTTGGGCAAGTAGATGTCTGGTCAGGGAGGAAATGAGCCAGTCTAAACAGGGAAACATACAGAATATCCTTGTTGTTTAAGGTGGGCCGCTACCACTGCCATGCATTTGTTGAACACTCTGGGGGCAGTAGTGAGACCAAAGGGCAATGCTCTGAATTGATAATGACTGGCTCCCAGCTGGAAGGGTAAGTGCCTTCTGGATTGTCTGTACATCTTTATATGGTAGTACACATCCTGAAGATCTATGGAGTACATCCAGTCACCCTGTTCCAAAAAAGAAGTATGGAATGTACCGTGACAATTCAGAACTTGATGTTGAACTGACTTGTTTAGCTTGCCGAGATTCAGTATTGGTCTCCAGTCCCCTGTTTTCTTTGGAACTAAAAAGAACAGTGAGTAAGTTTCGAATCCTCTCTGGTCTGGGGTGACCTCCTGGATGACTCTCTTCTCTACCAGTTTTTTGTATCTGTGTGACTGCATGATCACTTTGACTGGGTGGAATGTCTGGGATTTTCTTGTTTTGGGGGAGATGGGTGGAGAAAAGGGATTAGGTACCCTCTGGATATTATCCCCTGCACCCATATGTTGGTGGTTATGTTTAGCCAGGCTCTCCAGTGCAGGGATAGTCGACCCCTGATTGCTTCCACAGGCAGGCAATCATGCCTCCTTTCAGGAGCACTGGAAGGGTTTCCCAAAGAAAGGTTCTTTGGACCCTTGGTTCTGTGGGCCTCCTCTGCTGCGAGGAGGGGGTGTCATCCAGAATTGTTACCCCCTCTGCCTCTGAGGGAATTGTCTCCATGTGTGTCATGGTAAGACCCTTGTGATTTCTTGAACATTTTACCACCACTTCTCTGACTCTTTGGGCATGGTAAAATAAACAAATCCGCCAACAGAGTAGCGTAAAACACCAGGAGTCAGGAAACTGTGCTGAGACCACGTTGATTTATTGATTAAAATAAGGTTAAGCGCTTTCCACAGTGTGAAACTGTCTTCATCAGAACACGACATACTGAAATTCATCATCTTATATACAGACTTCCCACAAAGAAAACCCACCCTTTGCATCAATTAATCAATTATATCATTACATTCAAAGTTAATATAACACAGCCTTAAACTAAAAATTATCCTCCACTCAAACATAAAACCTTACTTGGTACAAAATTCTTACATCTAAATATTGTATAATATTGTTTATAAAATCTAAAAAGGACAAGTGCGTAAAATTCATGTATCAAAGTGAAATATAATAAAATATAATAAATGTTTTACGCCTAGCTAACTAAAATTCCTACAATAAAAGTGTAGTCCGTATCTATTGTAGAAAATTAAGGACATGTGGTGTACTAAAATTGAAAAAAATTGAAAAAAATGAAAAAAAGTATGATTGTGTCCATCCTGGATGTACTACACATTGTATTTAAACCCTCACAAGAGGCTTTGTAGGAATCACCTCATTAAGGCCCGGGGGGGGGGTAGTTTGATCTAATTTGATCTGCCACCTGATCTCCCTTTCACCCACTACTGCCTTAATGTTACCCCCTCGTGGGTTAGGGATAACCACATCCAAGATGGCAAATTTGAACATCTTACATTGAGGATTATTAATAAGGTGTCTCGACAAAGCATTATTGACATCACACTTCCTCATACAATATGTGTGGTCATAAATTCTGTTCTTTAAACAACGGTCGGTCTTCCCAACATAATAACACATGCAAGTTTGGCAAACGCCCAGATAGACTATGTGTTTAGTCAAACAATTACCATTAGAAAACCAGACCTTACTTCTTAGACAGTTCTTTAGTGTGATGTTAGGCGTGTCCAATATATATTTACAGAAATTACATTGACCACATTTTTTTGTACCTGTTTTCTGTACTTTCATAGTCTGTTGATGTGCCTTCTGGATTGTCTGTACATCTTTATATGGTAGTACACATCCTGAAGATCTATGGAGTACATCCAGTCACCCTGTTCCAAAAAAGAAGTATGGAATGTACCGTGACAATTCAGAACTTGATGTTGAACTGACTTGTTTAGCTTGCCGAGATTCAGTATTGGTCTCCAGTCCCCTGTTTTCTTTGGAACTAAAAAGAACAGTGAGTAAGTTTCGAATCCTCTCTGGTCTGGGGTGACCTCCTGGATGACTCTCTTCTCTACCAGTTTTTTGTAGCTGTGTGACTGCATGATCACTTTGACTGGGTGGAATGTCTGGGATTTTCTTGTTTTGGGGGAGATGGGTGGAGAAAAGGGATTAGGTACCCTCTGGATATTATCCTCTGCACCCATATGTTGGTGGTTATGTTTAGCCAGGCTCTCCAGTGCAGGGATAGTCGACCCCTGATTGCTTCCACAGGCAGGCAATCATGCCTCCTTTCAGGAGCACTGGAAGGGTTTCCCAAAGAAAGGTTCTTTGGACCCTTGGTTCTGTGGGCCTCCTCTGCTGTGAGGAGGGGGTGTCATCCAGAATTGTTACCCCCTCTGCTTCTGAGGGAATTGTCTCCATGTGTGTCATGGTAAGACCCTTGTGATTTCTTGAACATTTTACCACCACTTCTCTGACTCTTTGGGCATGGTCTCTAAGTGGGTGGATAAATGTATGCCCATGGAAGAAAGGGTCTTACCCTCCTTTTCAAACTTGGATACCGTATCTTTGACCTTGGGACCATAAAAGGGTGTGCCATCAAAAGGAGGGTTGACAAACAAAGACTTGAAAGGCTCCACAATGTTGCAAAGTTACTTCTAGGTATGCCTCCTCATAGATATGCCTGAACCTGCTGCTCTGCTTATTCCCTCAGCTACAAGCGATATGAGCTTCATGAGAGTTAGCTATAGAAAATAGGATTCCCAGATGGGAAGTAACCTTTTCTCAGATCCCTTTCAGCTATGTCTCCAAGTGTATCAGTGAGCTCCTTGATCAGATCCCTCTGTAGTCTAGTAAAATGGGAGGGGTAATTCTGTGACCATAAGACAAAGGTCATTGAAGAGAAAACTTGCTTCCCGCATCTATCCATCTTCCTCCTGGAATCCTTATTAGGAGGATGGATAGTGGAAATTTCCTCAGAGAGTTCCTTCTTCTTGGTAGCTGCCACCACGACCATGGCATCTACTGCAACCCTTTTAGTTCAAAACTTTGTCTTCTAGCATGGTAATTATTTTATTTGGTCTCCTGGGAGTTGGCTCAATGGAGTATGGGCTCTCCCACACCCGCCAAGAGATCAAATCTATGAGCTCGTTGATGGACAGAGTCACCAAGGAGGTAGATGGACGGGATCCAAAGGCCAACAGGTACACTGACTCCTGAGATGAAGGATTGCTGGTCTGCCAGTCACCTCTCTGTTTCAAGATCTCCAAGATGTCCCCATAGGAAACATCTTCAGGAAATGACCATGGGATCCTTCCCCCTCAACGAGGTTGTTGTCTTCAGTGGGTGACTCCTCGGTGGAGTCCAAATATTTCTTCATACAAGTCCTCTTCTGTGGAACTTCCTCAGTGGGATACTCTGAAAGGTATCAGAAGAGGTGTGGGTATCCTTACGGATATCCTGGGGCCTAAGGATCCACTGACCCTGGGGAATGTCATTGTCAGAATAGGTGGATAAGGGCTGCAGATGGGAAAACTGTGGCTAAGAAGGCAACCCCTCCTCGGATCCACAAAGCCAGCTATGGCCCACTCCAGAACCCCAAAGGCTGACTGCTCCTGAGTATAGAAGGACCCCAGATCTGACAGGCCACTCCTATGGATCAGAGACCTCTCAAACTCTGAAGACAGATCACCCAGGGTCAAAGCCAGATCAGACCTCACCTGCATTGAAGCCCCTAGGTGCATTGACTCCTCAGAAGGTCCTGCAGTCGAATATACCCATGGCCCATAAGGCTTTCTATGGCTCCAAGAGCTCCCCAGCTCAGAAAATGTCGAGGAGCTCCAAGCAAAGGCCTGATCCAAAGAAAAGGAAGCCACTGGGTGTCAGATCTGAGGTCTCCAAACCTTGCCCTGAAATCGGAGTAGGAACCAAAGGGGAAAGGATGACCTAGATGAATGGACCTTCTGGGTAGGAGGCGAAGGGGACTTAGTAATGCCTTGTGCCTACAATATCTTCTGGACCATCCATTCCATGTCTTCTTCAGTAAGGCTTCTAGTAGGGCAAGAAGAGGAAGTGGACTGAGATTTGGGTCTACTCAGAACAGGGGATGTACTCTCGATGGAACAAGGTCAATAGGGGGAGAGCACTTGGTCCTTGGCAGCAACACAATCAGTTTGAAAGGGCTGGTTTGCTGATCTAAGTGCAATGACTCCAAACTATCCTTGTCAGATCAACTTGCAGCTGAAGTTGGATCTGAGATTAATATGCTCGGGGAAGGCAGATCCGACTGATGCTCAGATGTTTTGGTCATTTTAGTCTTCAGCTTGAGAAATCTTTATGAGCCGAGGAAGGTCTCGTCTTCCCTCTGTCAGAACACTTAGAGGAAGAAGAAGCAGGGCTCGACTAGATTTTGCAGGAGACTTGGGGTCACTGCCAGAAATGGCCTCTCCAAAGCAAGATGGCAACATGCCTCTCAAAATCAGTTTATTTTTCCTTGCAACCAGGGCCCTGTGGTTGAAAGAATGGAAATTGAACAATCTTCCTGTAAATGGAGGGGGCCCCAAACAGTAAACACACAAACTGTGCGAGTTACTAAAGGAGATCTTGTGACCACACTTTGAACATTTCTTAGTCAAATGGATTTTCAGATTTCTCAGCCATTGATATAAAAAATGGCAGAGAACACACACACACATGGAAGACAGAACTATCAAAAAAAGACAGGAAGCTAAAAATATAAATAGCTAGAAGGAAGGGGAAAACAGAAAGAGGGGAACCTACTAATGATAGTAGCAGAGCTACCCCAAATGGTATATGGGAGGGAAAGGAAACAAAACTCTGTTACTGGAGAGGAAGAAAGTTTCAATAATACAGGGGAGAAAGTGGCGAAAGTTAGACTAAAACAGTACTATACTAGGAAGGAAAGGATATAATAGAGTGTGAAAGTATCACTTGCCTGCCCAAGGGCTACACAGGAATGACTACAGCTTCATGAAGTGGCAAATGAGATCTGAGGTAACACAGAGGGATGCATTATGGGTAAGGGGAGGTGTCCAAGAGCTTTTTGGTTGCCAAGAGCTATTTTAATGGCTGAGATTGATTGTATTCGAACCCATATGTGAGGATGAAATGAAAATTGACTATCATATCTTCTTTCTCCATTTCCATATTGGCTTAGTTGTAAGCTTACTTTCTGCTACTTTATGAATACAATATTCTGTATAACTGTTGTTGCTCTCCTTAAGTATCTGTGTTCAAAATCCCATTCTTTCCATATTTCTTGAATATCTGCTTCATCATTATCCCTTTACACACTGAATAGTAGCTTTCTTATTATGAAAGAGCCTTAACTGTATAGTCCTAAATACCCCTTCAAATCAGGTAATCCTAAACCTCCTTGTTCTATCCAGAGGATCAACTTATCCCACTTGACTCTTGCCCTCTTCCCCTCAAAAATAAAATCATTCATCTCTTTATTAATTACTATCCACAACTCCTCCACTGGTTGATAAAAATATGTCTTATCTGTGCATAAAACTAAAGGGAATAAAACATGTTACTGCTTTTATCTTGGTTTCCAAATCCATAGGTAAGAACTTCCAGTTTCTCAGTTTTTGTATTACCTTTTGTTTAGTCTCTTTCCACATACCCTTAGTTTCCATAACCAAATCCTTTTTAATCCATACACCTAAATACTTCATTTTATCATGTCCCCATAAATATGGTGTTGCTGGACCAATTCACGTGTGGGCACAGTGTTTATAGTTATATCCTTTGTTTTATCTTTATTAATTTTATATCTCGAAAAACCTGGAACTGTCTCAGAATATTTCTCAGCACCAAGATGTCCTTTTCTGGTTCCATCAGGTACAAATTAATATCATCTGCAAATAAAGCCAACTTTTCTTAAACACCATACCAATTATATCTTTGAATTTCTGAGTCCTGTATTTTCTTTGTCAGTGGTTCTAAATATAACACGAATAACAAAGGGAAGAAGACACTCCTGCCTGTTTCCTCTGTTCTGACACAACTTATCATAGAGAAGCACTCTCACTTTGATTTTTGCCTCTGTCCCCTCATATAGCCTTCTAATTAACATTATTATTGGATCAGAAAATGCAAATGCTTCCATTGTCCTACTCAAAGTCCCAGCTTGTTCTATCAAATGCTTTCTTTGTATCAAGACCCACAAATAACAGCAGTATTTTATACCTTCTGCATCCATCTGGCTCATCATTGCTCTGTTAATATTGTCAAATGTTTGCCTCCCCTCCACAAAATCACATTGGTCCATATCTATCAATGTTGGCATCACATTTGCCATTATTTTAGTCAATATAGACATAAACACTTTATGATCAAGGTTTAAAATTTAAACACACCTACACAAAGCTGGATCACATGGGCTTTTACTGTTTTTAGATATGATGGCCACCACAGCTTTTTTTCCCCAGGATGTTGGTGCCACCCCCTATTTTAAAATACTGTTAAAATCTTCCAGATCTTTACCACCTTCTTCCCTCCTAGCGTCCAACTTCCACCAGAATACCATCTGTTCCTACAGACTTTCCTGGAGAGTGGCTATACATCCCTATTTTTTTCTCATCTCCTCCTATCTTAACTGTTAGTTGTTGTGCTTCATCTACCTCTAACCCAGACATGTTTAAGTCTGCCATAAAAATTTCAATTTGTGTTTTTTTATTTCCCCACATCTCTGCTTTATACAAATTTTTATAAAAGTTCTGAAATATCTGTAATACCTCTTCAGGATCTCTGGTTATTTTTCTTGTTATAGGTTCCCTAAGTTTGGCAACGACCCTTTCTAACTTCTGTTGCCTAAGTTGCTGTGCCAAAAGTTTTTGTGCTTTGAGGTTATCAAAAAACAGCTCTTTAACAGCAGTCTTTCTAAACTCATGCATATTATCTACATACTTTCTTCTTTTCTCTTTAGCACTTGGCAATTGCACCTCTTCTTGTTTTGTGAGATTCCTCTTATTTTGTAATACTTTAAAGCTCCTCTAAATAATTTTTATTACTTCTTAACCAGATCTATTTTTCTTTCATTTCTATAACATTTTTAAACTCTATCTTCATTTTATCCCACTCACCAGCTATAACTTCTGGAGTACTTTATGTCTTTCGTAATAACTCCTGAATGATTTCCACTACCCATTCCTTAAATTCCTCTCTTTGAAACAGGTAAGTGTTAGTGTCTCATGTTTACTTCATTACCCTGCATTTTTATCTTAGTAATTATTGGCATATGATCTGAAACAGTTATTGGACGCTCTCAATTAAATGGACATGCTCCACTGAAATATAATTTCTGTCAAGTTTAACCCAGTTATTGTACCTTGGGGAACAATATGCAAATTCTCTGAGTTCCTACTACTGAATTCATGTCTTTCATACCAAATACTTTTATAAATTTCTTCAGTAATCTACCCTCTTTTGTTATATTTTCCCTTCTATGTCCCCAAATACATCCTCATTGCTGCAAATCAAATTCCAGTCCCTACCTAGAAGTGATATATTCCTGCTGAAAGCTGATTATTTCTCACCAATTATTAAAAATTCTACTGTGAATTTCAACAAACTCATCTTAACAATCCTAAACTCTTCTGGTCTTCAGTCAATAGACTCCTTCCCCAGGAACATCCAAAACTCCTTCTCCTCTCAATGCTAACCCAGAACCCCCCCCCCCCTTCTAACTGCTAATGCTTTTAACTTTAACTCTTTCTTTACTGAAACTATTCAATCTCTAGCTAGGCAACTAAACACCAACAACTTCTACCCACCTAGTAACCTAGCAGACTCTTCCTATAATTTCTCTCCACAACCTATCTCTACATCTTTCATATACAGACTCATTCATAAACTAAAACCATGTACCCCCTCTGCTGATAAGCTCCCTTCTCTTTTTCTTCAAAAAGCTGCCAAAGTAGTCGCTTACCCTATATCTATACTCATAAATAGGACAATCAAAGAAGGAACCATCCCAGATATCTGGAAAGTCTCACATATTATCCCACTTCATAAAGGTGGAAACGCTACTGACTACTCAAACTACAGACCAATTGCTCTACTCTCACCTTTGGCAAAAATTATGGAGAAATGTATTCACCTTCAACTTGTTCAATATCTCTCTTGTCATAATATAATAGCAAACTGTCAACATGGCTTTAGACCACATCACAGTACAACCACTGCTTTGCTTCCCTTTGTAGATACTATCAACAGGAACTGCAATAATAACCTTCTCTCCTCTGCCCTCTTTATTGATCTCTCTAAAGCATTCGACATGGTTAACCACTCTTTGTTAATTAATATTCTTGAATCCCTCTCTTTTAATAATCTAGCCATCAAATGGTTTACATCCTATCTAAGTAACAGAAAACAAGCAGTGCTTTGGGAAAACCACATCTCTTCATTATTGCCTGTCTCCATCGGAGTTCCTCAGGGCTCCATCCTTGGCCCTCTTCTCTTCTCCCTCTTCATTAACGATCTTCATGCAATAATCCCTCAAGCTACCTGCATTCAATATGCAGATGACTCGACCATCGTCTGCTCAGCATCATCCACAATAGAACTTAACTCACTTACGCAAAAAATCTTTAATACTGTAGAATCTTGGTTCTCCAGTCGGTTCCTACTACTCAATGCCAAAAAAACTAAACTTCTCCTCTTCACCCCCCCCCTTAAACTTCACCATCTCTTCAAACAATGCCACTGTCATCTCACCTGACTCAACAACAAAACTTTTAGGAATTAACATAGACAATAATCTATCTTTCGATCAACATATTAACAATACCATCAAATTAGTCAACAGAAAATTAGGGTCTCTATATCGAATTAAGCCATTTCTCACCCCACCTGCTAGAACCAAGATTGCTCTCTCTCATCTCATATCCACTCTCCTATATGCTTCACCTATTTTTACCAACCTCAAAAAGGCCAACCTTAACAAACTGGAAACCTGCTATAACAACATTGCCCGCTTCGCTACTGGTAACCCCTTCAGAACCCATCACTGTCTTAACCTGAAACAACTAGGTTGGCTTGAATTCCAAAACCATCTGGTAATCCCTCAACTTATTATTGCCCATAAAATACTGTACCAACCAAACAACACCCCTATACTCTCTCAACTCTTAATCCCTTATAACAATCTTAACTCTCTTCGCTCATCTTGTAAACTCTTGGCCAGTTCAATAAAATCCAATAATACAGCTGGCGACTCTCTCTTAACTAATACTGTAGGTAGAAGATGGAATCTGTTACCTAGCAATTTAACTATGATCACATCATTGCCTCTTTTTAAACAAAATATCAAACTCTACTTCCAAAATCACTGGCTTTGCTCCGGTACTATACCTGACTAACTACTTGCCTTTACTCCTTTCTTCCCTTAACTTTACTTTCCTCCTACTTTTCTGCCTGCCTGCTCATATAATGTAAACTATAACACCACTTTTTGCTCTATATGGTTGCTTCTATTATCTGCTCTGCCTTAGTTTTAACTCTTTCCACTTTGCTACCTTGTTCCTTTCTTTTTGCTCCACTCTTTCCTTACTGTTGATGATCCTTAATCTTCTTTATTTCCTTTGTCCCTTTTACTCTAACCTGTTCTTAATTATTGCATATCTCTCATTTATCCTCCTATCCTTGATTCACTTTCTTATAAAATCACTAGGTATATTTGTGTTCCTTTATTTTATTCTAAATTTTGTAATTTTTATGCTATTGTTTAACCATATTTTTTACATTTATGTTTTTTTTTTTACAAATTATGTTTTCAATATTTCTTTGTATGTATTTGTGTGGAGCTTTTCTCCCCGGGCCTCTACTGAAAATGGATATTACTCCAGCTAGACTAGCCCGGTCAACAAATGTAAAATAAATAAATAAATAAATTTTTTAAGCTCCAAAATAGCTTTTTTAGGAGAACTATTAATACTTTCTAATGTAATCCTCATCCCTCGCCAGTAGCCCCTTTTCCTCTTCTATCACTACTGGAGCACTAGCAAGTAATGTAAGAACTCCTCTTTTCCTTTTTCCAAGATACTCTGCAGAATATCCATCATGAAATCCTCGCTTTATCAAATTCACATGTTCATTGCTTTCCAAATGTGTCTTCTGTAGCATTGCTATTTGCACTCTGCATTTCTTAATATAATTAAATATTATTTCATTTTGTCTATACCTGTGAGACCATTCACATTGTAAGATGATATGCAAATTGCCTCCATTATGGTATGAAGTCATTATTCCCATCTATTACATATGGCAGCTTTTTAAAATGTCTATTTCCAGCTTTTGTGATACATGCACCCATTGATGCTTGGCAGGTTAATCCTTTATACAGTTTTTATTATCATCAACTTTGGAACCTACTTCACATTTTACAAGACTTTTTGTTTTAATGAAAATTCTCAAACCAAAAACCAAGCACACCCTCACAGCATCCACCATAATCTGTTAACTTAATAAAAACACACATAACTATGCAAATCTTCAAATAATGAAGTTTAACCCTATCAGGAAGATTTGTGCCAAACAGACAAGTGCTAAAACAAGTCCTAATTAACTGGAAATTGAGGTTATTCAAGCTGTAGATGTATGTTACTGCCTGTGCTTCTACTTACACTAATTGCAACAGTGCTCTGTCTTTTCTTGCCTCCATGGAAAAGTAAGAAAAAAATAAAAATGTATTCCTCTGCTGCAGCCTGAACAACCAGCTAAACATTTATTGCTAAAGGAAATGTTTTCATTATATTCTGTGTTCTCATATTTACTTGCTTCCACTTACATTTTTTTTATTAGATTAAGCCATGGGTCTTAATGCAGTCATTCACCTATGCAAAAGTAAGAGAAAACATATCAGCTCTACACATATTGTGATCTGTGTACTTTTACATCCTATCCATCACTTCAACAACCCAACAGTAAAGCCAATTAACTGATACATGCTTTTGTCTAGCTTTTCTTCTCTTTCTGCACTGTAATGCCTAAATTTGTTAATATCAAAAAGAAGAAAGAAAAAGTGGAAGAAAAAAGGCATCTGTTTATTTTAATAACGTTATAAAAACAACTAAAATACTGTACTATAAAATATGCAATTTATATTGTGAAAAGTTTCAAAGAAATACTGCTAAGAAAAAATTGTTTTACTTTTAGTTACCTTTTCCTTTTTCTTCCGTTCATGACAGTTCTTCCAAACATTAATGACATGAAGTGTGGCAAAACAAGTTCAACAGAACTCCACTTTTTTCACTTATTCTTATAAAGCCATATTTCACAAATGTGATCAATGCTTTGAGTCTCACAATTATTCACTAATTTTCATGCTGCTCATCTTCTTCCTGTTAATCTCCATTTCACAGCTCCAGATTGCAGTTCAATTCCACAGTATTCCTGATTCTTCTCTCGCTCTTAAGCATTTTCCTTTCCAACAGTGGAAAAAGGTTTCAGTGGCAAAGTCTTTCTGTGTGCTTTATTATCAGAAGAATGGGAAGCAGAGTCCCCTTCTGCTTCATGGCCAAACTAGCATTTCCTCTTTAGCCTGTTCTGCATCAGAAAAGTGACTCTGATCCACCAGAAATAAAAATATTTTGAAGATGCTGGATACAGCTTGAATCGCACATCTGCCTTTCAACACTCCTGGAAACAAAACTGTTTCTCATCTGCCTGGTGTACAGTGAATAATCATTTTCCATAAACACTCTAATGACTCTTTTATACTTTGCCCTTTTGCCACAGTTTTGTCGGGATCAACTCTTTCTGTTGGTAGGATTGCCATCTTTACTATTAAAGGTCTGGGCTGCTTTCTCATGGACATATTTGGACCATAGGAAGTAACTAGGCTAATTACCCTAGGGCCCTTACAAGGGTCTATATCACAACATTGAAGACATTACTTTGAACACATAAAAACAAAAACTGAAAACAGCGAAACTACATATGAGTGATTTCTTTCCCTGGGAAAGAAATCACTTGTCAAAAAAAAAAATATCACTACACACAAAACGAAGTGGGGGGGGGACTGTGCCCCCACAACCCCTCAACTAAATATACCAACTCCGAGATCGCACTACAGTTTACAAAACTGCTAACTACCAGAGGCAGGCAAGCAATTTCTTTCCCAGGGAAAGAAATCGCTCATATGCCCTTTCTCTGTTTTCAGTTTTTGTTATTTTAAGTTCGGCGAAGACGCATTCAAAATTATGCATCCTCGATGATCTAATAGGAACCCCCCCCTTACTACCCTAGCCAAGTTCTTACCCTTATTTCATGATCAGCACCTATTGTCTCTGTCCAAGAGGTGGGGTGAATTTACAGTCACCCATTCAATTGACGCACGGTGTTCCCTTTTGATTATTTCCCGCTGTGGAATATCAGTCCAGTTGCTTATTTGTGTCTTCATAAAATTAATAGTCTGTTCCTTCTATTTTCAATAGTACAGCAAAAAATTTCAGATTTTTCATACATGCTCTGTGCTTTACTTCTACCAATTTTTGGAACATCTCTTCTTGGGCAGTCTCATATTCAGCCAGCCTTTCCTTCATTTCAACCTCTGATTTTTGCAGTTTTATCAGCTCATCTGGATATTTGTTTAATGCTTCTTCCATTTTTACAGCCTTTTATTTGAGTTGATATACTCCTTCAGTGCTTTATTTTAATCAGATCTGAGCACATTTGACTTACTCAAATTCTCTCCTCCCTGTCTATCTTGTGTTTTTCCCACATTGAGGCTGGAAGGAACTTTTGAATTTTGTTTGTTAGGTGTGTAACAGTAGACTGATTGCCAAGTATTTACTTAAGAACCTTTATCCAGTTACTACATAGGTTTATTAGACATATCCATATTTACTTCATTTTTAGACACTTGTGTACAGGTAGATGTTTTGTTCAATATTTCCATAATTTTACTAATATAAATCCAATAGTCCATTACTACCACCCTACCCCCCCTTATCGGGTTTCATAACCCTAACATCTTTGTTACCTCCAACTTGTATTAATGCGTCTCTTTCTTCCCTAGATTGTCTTGTAAGCTTTTATCATTATTAACAGTAGTCTAAAATTACTTTCACAAACCCTCTAGTAGAATAGTGTGTGTGGTGGTGGTGTACCTTTAAGACGTGTTTGAAGGACAGCACATGCATATAAATACCAAGCACTTGCTAGCTTCAGTGCCATTTTAAGTGTGCAGCCAGAGAGTGAGGATGTATGTGTGAGATAGCTAGTTTATCAGTTTATTTAAGTTCAAGTTATTAAGCCTCAATCCTGATGTGTTTGTACATAGTAAAGCTGCTTGAACAGAACCCACGAATGCTTGTCTGTTTTATCCTGACCAAACGAGAGATATGGTGCCAGAACAGGGATTCCAAAGACTGCTTTACAGCGCTATGATGTGCAGTGTTAAAAGTGAAGGTAAACTAAGAAAACTGAGCACAAAAAAAGGGCCAAAAACGAACCAAAGATAATGAAAACTTGCACAAACAGCTTATTAAAAAAAGATAAAATGGAGGATTACAAGAGCACAGAATGCATTATTAAGCAAGTGAGTGGCACAAAAAGTTTATTAACTAAATGAAAGGTTTAAAATTAAGATACTTGATAAAATGATTATCAGAAAAGCACATAAGGGGTTTGGAATTACCTTGGAATTGCAAAACGAGCATGTTTAAAACGATCATAAGAAAAGTATAATGGGAATGAAAAAAGATTAAACAAGCACAATGAATATAATAAAGGGCAAAAAGGGCACATTAAGCATAAATACAGCAAGGCAACTGCATGTTTTTTGGCAAAATACTGTGTTTTGGCATAAACTACTGTTTTGCATAGACTGAAGCTTTTCAGGGCATAGCTACAGTTATTTGAAGCATCTCAAACTGTGTAAAAGTGTTTACAGTGTGTGCTTATTACTGTGCATTTATTCCAACGAGTTTGTGTGCAAAGTGCAACTACTTCATAAAGTGCAGTTAAAATACAGCCATTTCAAAAAGTTTCTTGTGCTGGGTGTGTCTATTTGCAGACTGTCGCAATTACAGTGCTTCTTGCACTGTAAAGAGTTATTTAGCAAAGTACAGCCATTTTGGGAAAGTTTCAGTGTGCTGTGCTTATTCGCAAAGTACAATTACTTTGAAATTTTTTTTGCTGTGTGCTTCTTCTGCCCAGTTTATTCACACAGTACAGTTATTTTGAAATGTTTCTTACACCAAGAGGTGATTTCTTACAGTACAGTGACTTCAAGAGTATTCTTGTGGTCAAGAGACTTATTTCACAAAGTTCAGTTATTCAGAGGCTTGTTATGCTACTGGGCATTGTTACAAGTACTGGCATATGTATAAGTGTGCATGTTCATGCAGGTACCAGTGGACTTGGGTTGCATTGTGTTTTACTGTAATTTGTTGGCATGGCAGACAGATTTCAAAAAACATCACCACTTGTACTTATCAGAATATTGCAGAGAACTGGAGAATATTTGAGCAACAGTACGGTATTTATATACAAGCAGCTTATTCTGACAAAGATGGATGCACCAGGGCATTCATTTTGCTAAACCTAGCTGTGTCAAAGGCCTTGAAAAGACAGCATTCATTTGTGTAAGCACCAGCAATATATGAAGGAGAAGGGGAAAACCAACGTATTGTTGTACAGGCTGAATCAAAGGAGAACCCAGAGTGTTTGAAATGCAAATTCAGGGAAATGTGTAACCTGCAGACAAATAATACATTAGAAAGGCATTTGTTTTACATAAGAGATCAAAAGCAAGGAGAAACTTTTGCAGCTTATATTATTGATCTGAGGAACAAAGCTAAAATGTGCAGGTTTGGTGACTTAAAAGATGAGTTAATAAAGGACAGTCTTGTGTGTGGTATTAATAGTGCTGCAATGAGAAAGATTTTGCTTCGTGACAGTGATTTAACACTGAGCAAAGCTATTGAGATTTGTCAAATTCATGAAGTTACAGAAAGACACACAAATATGCTTGCAAGTGATAAGAACATTGTTTCATCAGGCTCCAGAGCAAATGTAGACAGCATGCAATACATGGCTAGCAGAAGCAGGCCTAAGCACATGGCAGCTGTAACCCCTGCTGATGTGGCAGGTAGAACTTGTAGTTTTCCAGCAAATTCTAAGACTAGTCTAGTGAAAAGGACATGTTCAGTGCACAAGGGTGAGTCAGCAAAACCCAAATCAAATCAAGCTTTGTTGTTAACTGTCGCAGTTGTGGTGCCAGTCATGAGTCTAAAAGAGAAAATAGCATTTGGTCAGCAAGGCCACAAGTGCAAAAAAATGAAACCATTTTCAAAAGTTTTTCAAATCAAGTAAACCTCACACAGTTGTAAAGAAGGGTCACGTAAAAAAGCAAGTTGATCATATAGAGAGCTGCAACTCTACTTTCTACGTAGATGCTGTATCAGTAATTGGTGAAAAGGTTGATACAGTAGATTTGTTGGCAAAGAATCAAGTGTTTTGTACTGTCCAGATAAATGGTAAATCCACGGAGCTCAAAGTAGACCCTGGTTCAAGTGTAATGTTATGTCAGCAAACACATTTGCTAAGGTGAGAGCTGGTGAGCAACTTAATATGGCCAGTTGTGCGAAACATGTTCCTTATGGAGGTGAAGAAATTCAAACCTAAGACTCAGTACTGCTTTCATGTTATTTGGCTGGAAACTGCTACAGCTTACTATTCTATGTAGTCCGAAGACCTGTGCAGTCATTGTTGGGTCTCAGAGACAGTTTGAGAATTAATCTGCTTTCCTTTACCAAAGAAATTCATCATAAGCACATGTCCCAGTTCCAATTTTACTGAAGCTATTTTCTCAAAGTATGCTGATGTTTTCGATGACAAGTCAGGCAAACTTTCAGTTGTGTGTTATGAAGTTAGACCCAAATGTCAGTCCAGTGTTCAAACCAGCAAGAAAAGTGCCAATAGCTATACAGGGTAAAGTCAAAGCTCAGTTGGATAAAATGGTGCAGCAAGGTGTAATGTGTCTAGTTACAGAACCAACTGAATGGGTGTCGTCCATTGTAGCAGCCCACAAAAAAGTCTCACACAAAATCAGAAGATGCATTGACTCAAGACATTTGAACAAAGCATTAGAGAGACCACATCATCATACGAGTACAGTCGAGAAAGTCGCAGCCCTAATACCAAATGCCACTGTTTTTTTCTGTCCTGGATGCAAAAAGTTAATTTTGGCAAGCGATGCCTGATCACAAATCTTCACTACTGACTACTTTCAGTACTGATTCCCCAGGATGCCATTTGGAATAAATTCTGCAAGGGAAGTCTTTCAGTGTGCAATGGAGTAATTTTTTTTTTGGGTTATCCTTGTACCATAACAGTACATGATTTATTAGTTGGAGTCAATGGTGAAGCTGAACATGACAGAAACCTTAAGAAAGCTCTAGACAGAACACGTGAAGTGAACTTAAAGCTCAATCCTCTGAAGTGCAAATTCAGACTACCACAAGTTACATATGTGGGTCATTTTCTTACTAGCACTGGCTTGCAACCAGACCCATCCAAGCAAGCAGCCATTCCTGAGATGTAAGCAATGGATAATGTTCAAGCTCTACAATGTTTTCTTGGTATGGTCAACTATTTAGGCAAGTTATACCAGACTTCAATCAGTTGACAGTGACTTTGAGAGAGGTAACATGCAAAAATGTTACATGGTCTTGCCTGGAACAGCATGAGAGAGCATTTGAAGACCTTAAGCAAAAAACTGTCACCCCACCTACATTAAGATACTATGTTAATAAACAAGTGACTCCTGTGGTACTTCAAAATTTGGTCTTGGTGTAGTTATTCTTCAAGAAGGCAGCCCAGTAGCCTATGCATCTAGAAATCTTACCCAAAATGAAATGCAATATGCTTAAATTGGGAAAGAACTTTTGGCAATAGTATTTGCATATTCAAAGTTTCATGATTATATTTATGGTCAAGATATTCAGAGTGAAACTGATCACCAACATCTAGTCACTATTTTAAAGAAGATTATGCGTTCAACTCCAGTGAGATTACAAAGAATGATGCTCAAATTGCAAAAGTCCAACTTCAAAATGGTCTATACAAAAGGCAAACTTCTTTATCGGACTGATCCAGATTACCCAGAAATGCAACGGAACAGCTTAATGTAGAGAATTTTGACTTTGATGTCATGGAACTGTGTAATTTTTCTGCCATGAAACTTGATGAACTGAGAGATCATACAAAGACCGATTCAGTTTTGCAAAAGCTCAACCACTACATTAATATTGAATCACCATCAAAGCAATCTAGTGCACCACCTGAAGTGCAGACTTATTTTCCTTTCAGAGATGAGATGTTGAAAGAAGGTGGCATTATTTTCAAAGGTCCTAAAATTGTTGTTCCTGCTTCCTTACAATGTGACTATATCCAGATTTTCATCATGGTCACCCAAGTTCTGAATCTACTAAAAGAAGGGTGAGAGGACTAGTATTTTGGCCTTTTCTAGCAAAAGGCATTGATAAAGTACTTTCTTCTTGTTCAGTATGCAATAGTACTTAACCGCATTTCCAAAAAGAACCACTTCATTTAAGTCAAGTTCCTGAACTACCTTGATGGGAAGGTGGCCTAATGGTTAAGGTGTTTGCCTTACAAACACAAGGTGCAGGATTTGAGTCTTACAAGGGATAATTGGCTAGGCTTAAAATGGCTTGCAAGGGCAGTTAGCTTAGTACTAACCTATGAACCTATGAACAGTAGCCACTAATATATTCGAGTGGAACAATCAGCATTACTTAGTGTTGGTAGACTCTTATTTGACCTGGCTTGAGATCAATTTACTACTTAATCTAACATCTACTGCGGTTATCACCAAGTTGAAATGTCATTTCTTAGTCCACGGTAGTCCACACAAAGTTATTTCTGACAATGGTACCCAATTTACAAGTCAGTCGTTTCAGAAATTTGCAAAAGAATGTGACTTTGTAGATGTTACTAGTAGTCCAGAATATCCACAGTCGAATGAGCTAGCTTAACATGCAGTGCAGAGTGCAAAGCAATTACTAGACAAGTCAAAGCATGATAATACTGATGTCTTTTTGAACTTGCTCAATCTCAGAAACATACCCCATGATAATATACTTGGCTCGCCTGTTCAGAGACTTCTATCTAGGCAAACCAGAACAACATTGCCTATCAGTTCCAGTTTGCTGAGGCCTAAAGCTAAAAAAAAAACAATCAAAGCCCAACTATTTAAAACGCATTTTTTCCAGAAGTCCAGCTATGTTAAGTTGAGCATATTTCTTTGTCCATCGAAAGGAGGAAAGAAAGTGAGGATACAAATGGCAAAAGTTTTTGACCAGATTAGTCAACTAACAGGTATATGTGCCGAACTGAGTTCCTACTTCGTAGAATCTGAGGGTGTGGAGTACAGGAGAAATTGCAGAGATCGTCTTCCTGTATCAGAACCGATAGTGCAGCATTGTTCCTGTGATACAGACTCTAGATCTCAGAGCAATCCAGACAATGTTCTTGTTGCAGAACGTGTCTTAACTTCTACTTCCATTCCTGATCTCCTCAAAGTTGAATATTTAGCAGACAGTCCCAGTTGCTAGACTTAGTTCTAATTTCTATGTCACACGATTTGGTTGTATTTCCAGACCTAGTGTGAAATACACAGCAACATGGACATAACTGACTATATGTATATAGTTCTGTGTAATTGCATAACAAAGAATTATTTGGTATTAATTGCATGTCAATTGATGTCATCAATAATGCATAACCATTTCTCAAAGAGGAATGATGTAGAATAGTGTATGTGTGTGTGTGTGTGTGTGTGTGTGTGTGTTGTACATTTAAGAAGCATTTCAAAGAAAGCATGTGCTAGCTTCAGTGCCATTTTGAGAGTGCAGCCAGAGAGTGACCATGTACATGTGTGATAGTTTGTTTATAAGTTTAAGTTAAAGTTATTAAGTCTCAATTCTGATGTGTTTTTACATAACAAAGCAGCTTGAACAGAACCCAAAACGCTTGTCTGTTTTATCCTGACCAGACGAGTGATACCTTTCAAAAGTGGAAACTATGGGATTGCTTGGTGGCATGAACATATGTTTCCTTTTTAATCTTAATTGGCAACTAAGTACATCTGCATTATTAAAGAACATCTTAAGATATAGTTGTCTAATGTATAACTGAAATTGAAACAACAAATTTCAAAAGCCATATTTAAATACTGAAATAAATTTGAAACCTTTCTTAAACAGAGAAACAAAATTAACATCAATAACTAGCTGACTGTAGTTAAAAACTTTAAAACCACCATCAGTAATTACATTTTGAACTGTAGTTAAATCAACAACATCCATAACATAATTCAGTCTTTTGGTGGTCTTTTTAATAACAATTTTCTCATGTTTCTCCCTTTCTTCATACGTTGTTGATGAGCTAGACTGGTCATCTGTTGGTGGGAATGGAATGGGATCTGTTGTGTTACTCTCCCCATAGATGTATGAACTAAAAAAAAAAAACAGTGTCCTGCGGGCTCTCATCATGTAAATCAAATGGAATATTACTGGTAATGCTAGGACCTTCTTGTAATACTTCACTATACGATTTTAATACTTTAACTTTTTGAGATACAGGCTTGAGGCATGCTCTATTTTCATCATACTCCAACCTGTCCTTTTGAAGTTTCTTGTTTCCTTTCTTTATTTTTAACAACCAACCTGTCAACCCTTTTAAAAATGTCCTCATATTATTTTTTATATACAGGAAACAAAAGATCATTTTCTATGCTACTATTAATCATTACTATTTCTTGTTCCAAAAATTGCATTCCTCAAATTCTCCCCTCCCTGCCTATCTTGTGTTTTCCACAATGAGGCTGGAAGGGACATTTGAATATTGTTTACTTGTTAGGTTTGTAACAGTAGACTGATTGCCAAGTACTTACCTAAGAACCTTCAACTAGTTTACTACATAGGGTTTTTATTAAATGCATCTTTCAACAGCCAAGGCCAACAAAGATGACTACAGCTATTAAAGGAAGGCCACAGATAAGTCTCAAGAACAAAAGTACATTTTAGATCTTTTTTTCTCGAAATTTGGATGAGCTCTGAAGCATGCCTTGAGACATTATACTCAAGTTTTTTTTTTTTTTCAAGAGACAGCCATAAAGAACAGCCTGCCTCTCATGCTGATTTGCTGCACATAATGAGGAGGCAACTGCTGGTGAAAGTAAATAAAGTTAGGAAATATGAGTAAGTGAACCCCATAGGTACAACACTACTGCCTAAAGCTTAAGTGCCCAAATTTCTTTTATTGATCAAATATTTAATTAAAAATCACAAGAAAAATTATACACAAAAATATAAAAATAACAGTAATATAAACTCTTAAACATAGAAATTATATACAATATATACAAAAAACGTATAACATTTCTCAAAATAAATGGTGGAACATATACCAATAAATTCTCTAATGGCCTACAAGAACCAATGACTAAAATGATATTAATACCAAACCATTCCTTTATTGTGTTACAGCTTCAACTATGTATTTTACCACCACCCAGCTATTCTTTCATTTTTGACAAGAATTATAAGAAACATTCTTGTAGTAGGTTATCAAATCTGAATTGCTAAATTTGAATAAGTTAGGAAAATATGTAGATTTTTTCTGGTTATAGTTAGATATGTATTACACAGTATCACAACCAAAGTTTAGTATAATTTCTTCTAAATAATATATGTATAGTTTAACTGTAGCAAACTGTACAAAATTGTATTGTAATTATGCTAGGGTCATATGGTGGCCAAACTGTAATATAATAGTAAATACATGTGTCTATATTCTGTTATTATCTTATAAGAATTTGAAATTCCTTTTTTTGAGATGACAGTGCTGTTGGTAAATGCTGGAGAACTACCAATTTAGATTATTTTGTTTTTATTACATTTGTATTTTAAGGTATTCAGTATTATATTTATCACTGATATATATCCCACTGGTAAATCCAAGATGAGTCTTAATTCACTAGCTCTTTTTAATTTTTAGAGAAAAGTCCAATACCATTTTGTTTCACAAACTACTAAAATGAAATTCTCTGTAACTTTAACGTGAAATAAATTGTACAAATAAAACATATACAGAACGGTTAGTCAGAAGCATAGCTGTCTCAGCCAGTGCACTGTGCTGGTACCATGAACCAAGCCCCCCACCCCCTTAGCTCTACAGTTTTTTTCTAACTTTTAAACTGTAGCAAATTGTTTGCTACAATGTAGAAAGCAGTTGCTACAGTTTAGACCACATATGGAACACTATAGGACTCAGGTTTGAACGTGAATGCAAGGAGAGGTCAGGATCAGCTGATTGCACCCTCAGTGCTTTACGCCCAGGGCAGTTGCCCCCCTCCCCATCCTAGATACTATAATGCAGTTAGCAGAGAAGAAAAAGGAAATCAATTTGCTAAAGCCAAAATATAACAGAACTCTTCAAATGAGTTATTAAAAATTGCCTTATAACTTTTGCAACGAGCTACAAATAATCTACTTAGTCAGATGATAACTATTAAAGGACCTACAAATCTTAAATTGACCTCTCAAGTTTTTTCTCTGACTAAGAGAGAGAGAGAGAGACCTAGAGTACATATGCAAGCTCCATTATCTATGCACTGGTGTCTAACAAAGTAAGGTCAGCAGGAGGCAGCATTCAGTAATGACTGCAGGAAAAAAGCAAAGTCTGTGATATCTGTGGGAGAAGAAAGATATCAAAATATTTTTTCAGCTTAATTGAAATCCATAACTTATCAGTAATTCAATTATAACATTTGTTTATTGGGGGTTTAATACTTCTGTGGCAATAAAAGATTTATGTAGCTCTTTATGTGTTTACAGATACCTATCCCTGTTATTTTCTATCTTGCTTTACTTGACAGCAGACTTTTATTCCATTATTCATCATTGCTGTTGACTGTACTTACTCACAAAACCCATTTAAATGGTAAAAAATCTAAATGAATTAGCTATTTAAAAAAATAAGAATCTACCATACTAACATATGTTTCAATTTGTCTGCAAACTTTAAAACTGTGCAAAATACACACAGGTAATAGTCTAATACCAAGAAGTGCTGATTAAAAGAAATCATACATCATGTCATACAACTTTTGTTTACAGAATAAACTTGACTGCACTCAAATTATATTTAAAACATAATGCAAAAATGATTATTTACACAATTAAATTGGCTTTAGTATGTTTACTAATACAGATCTTCACTGTAAAAATAATTTATATAATATAAAATTCACAGAGCAATAAGTATGTATCACATGGTCAAAATAATAATAAAAAACAAAAAAAATAAAAACGTAGACTCTCTTCAGCACTCCACAAGTGCCTGGAGCAGCAAGACTGAAGTGTCTTGGAAAGTGAAGATGTGTCCAGGATCTGTCAAAAAAGGAAGGAAACCAAGGAACAGTATTTTAGGAATTAGGCAATCAGAGCTAAAATATTTTTTAATCAGAAACAAAGTACAGTTGCATAAGTCCTACTTACCTGTAGTACTAGATATTTGAATTTCAAACTGCCTCAATGGCATATGAGTTTTGTGCCTGTACAAACACATACACTTGCAGCTTTCAAAAGCACAGAATCCCCTCCAGTGACTCTCTGTGACAGGAGATTGGCTAAGCCTATTCCATCAGGGGAAGCTTGTCACAGTTAGTTAGTTATTCAGGCTTTTAGTGCTAAATAACATGACCCAAGAATGACAAGAAGCAGGAAAGGTCTAAAATCAACCAGTTTGTATCCATAAAACACCAACACAAATAACCAAATCCAACCAACAACACAAGTTTGGATACCACTGAAATATACAAAATATAAGGGGAATGGTAGATTGGTACTGCCGCTGAGGCACTGTGAAATTAGAACATCTACTGTTGCAAGTAAATGGGACTTGTGCAACTGTATTATATTCATCATTAACACTTCCTTAGTGGCATATGGACAGACTCCCAAAGCTTATCCAAACTGGGAAGAGGAAGGATAATGATCCAGGAACTGCTGGAAAATGGCCCTTCCAGAGCCTGCTCTGGAACTTAAGAATCCAGTTTGCAACTATTTGTGACAGTAAGAATAGAGGACCAAGTTGCTGCCTCTAGATTGCTTCTGTAGTCCACTCTGTTCCAATATGCCATTGAAGAGGATACAGCTCTGGTGGAATGTGCCTTAACCTTGCCTGGAATAAATATGCCATGGTGGAAGTAAAAAAAATAGAGAACAACCAACGAACAATCCTTTGCTTAGAGAAAGGCAGACCCTTCTTAGGCCCAGAATAGAAAATGAACAGCTGTTCAGCTTTCCTGAAGGTCTTAGTTCTAGCAAGGGAGTACCTCAACTGCCTTTGCACATCCAAAATATGCAAAATCTTCTTTCCCTTATTTTTAGGTTCTGGACAGAAAACTGGCAGACTGAAGGCTTGATTCAGGGTAAATTCAGAAACAACTTTTGACACGAGGGAAGGATTAGTGCTTAGAACAACTCTGTCCTTATGGGAAATCAGATAATGTTGGTGCACCATATTCAGAGACTTACCTTGCAGATGTTAGATGGATAAGCAACACAGTTTTCCAAGTGATGAACCTCAAATCAGCCTGAATGGCAGGTTCAAAAGGAGATAAGGTCAATTTTTCAAGAACAAAGTTGAGATTCCAAGGAGTAGTAATTTGCATTCAAGTAAATTTCAAGTGCAACAATCACTTCATAAACTATTTGACAACAAAAAGAGGGGGATCCACTAGCCAACAAGCTGAGATGGCTGCAAGATGCACCTTGATAGATGCATAGAATAAGCCATCGTTGAGTAGCTCTCACACATATTTCTAAAGCAGAGGGAGAGAAACACCATACTGGGCCCTCTGATATCAGTTAGGCACCACCTGGAAAATCTCCTCCAGAGGTAAACATAAGATTTTTTAGTTGCAGATTTTCTTGCTTCCTTCAATAACTTCCACACATCCTCATGGAACAAGTGCTTAAAAGTATCAACACAGAATCATCCAGGCTGACAGTAGAATTAATTGCTCTAAGCAGGGTGCACTAGTCGTACCTGACACTATGTGAGCAGATCCAGAGTGAGAAGAAGTTTGTGGTAATTGCCCTTGGCCAATTCAATTCAAAGAGAGAACCAACTTTACCTGAGCCAAAAGGGGGTTACCAGAATGATCTTTGGTAATTCTTTCAGAAATATCTTGGGTATCAGTGGAAAGGCTGGAAATGCATAAAGAAAGATTTACATCCAAGGGAAGGAGAATGCTTCTGTCCTCCATGCATGGCTGCAAGGATATCTTGAATATAATTTTTCCAGCTGTTTTGAAATGAGATGAACAGCTCTATCTGAATTGTTCCTGAAGTCTGGACCAAATCCTGGCAGTCCTCTGTCCCGATCCAACTTGTGAGGGTCCATTTGGGATCTGCTTAGTCTGTCTAACACTATGTTTCGCTCTGAGAGAATGTATGAGGCCTGAAGCATCAGGAAACACTGTATGGCTACTTCTCAGGCCATTGCTGGCAACTAGCAAAGAGGATATGACCTTGTACCCACCTCATTTGTTCAGGTATCACATGACTGTGTTGTTGTCTGTGACCAATAAAGCAGGACCTGGAGACCAGAAGTGGTGAAAAACCTTTAAGGTCTGAATCACTGCTAAGATTTCTTTGATGTTTATGTGCTTTTTTAGTATCTGAAGGACCCCATTTTCATTGCACTTGAACTCCCCTATACACTGTTCCCCATGCAAAATCTTAGGAGTCCATCTTGACTGAATGAACTGAGGTCTGGTGGGAGAAGGGTAGGTCTAGATTGATAGGAATGGGATCTCACTCCACAACTCTAACTCTCATTTCACAAAATCTAACACTGGTACCTGGAATTTTAAAGGAAGCAGGTGCTGGGCCCGACATTTTTTTTTTTTTTTTTTAACAACCATCAAATCTTTCTTATGTTGAGTTTGGCCTGTAATTTCATGAGGATTGCCAATGCCATGAGGCCTAGAATTTTGGGAAAACCTCTTGCGGAGCCAGCTTCTGGAAGAGAGAAATACCTGAAAATGTTCTGGTAGAAAGGCCATACTTTTTTTCTGTGTCCATCATACAGGACACAAAGACAGTTCTTTATGAGGGTGTGAAACAAGAAATTAATAGGTTCAAGTTGAAGTTGGGAACAATTCACATATGATAAGCATCCTTCAGTTGTAAAGTCACCATGAAACAGTGATCTGGAAGAAGGGGTATGACCACCTTGCAAGGTGAGTATTTTGAATTTGGGTAGTTTCAAACGGTATTTAGGTATGCCAAATTTAACACTAGTCCCCATGGTAACTCCTTTTTCGGTAACAAAAAGATTCTAGAGTAAAATCCTTTTCATTTTTCTGGTGCAGGAACTGGTTCTGTAATCTCCGCTTACAACTTGTGAAGGAGTACCAGACAGAACAGGTGTATCCGGTCTGGGGGGAGGGGGTGTTCCTGAAGGGAGGAAGATTTTCTGTCCACTGCTAAGAGTGTCCTCACCAAATTAATTTTAGCACTCACGTATCTGAGACTATTTATTACCAGGCTAATGGGTTGAGCTAAAGGCTGGTGAAAGGGGAGGAAGGGAAGATGCCTTGAGTCTTAGCATAGTCATTATTTAGCAGGGTAAAAATCTTTATTGGGAAGGGAAACCAGTTACAAGTATGACTCTGTCATTGTCCATGTTGGTGTGAATGACTTGAGGCATACTTCCCTGGATTATATGAAGAGAGACATGATTGAGCTCTCAAGACTATGTGCTCCAGGCTGCTGTGACCCTGGCCCTGAGCAGCATCCTGCCTTCACCAAGAACGCCACAATGCCAACAAAAAATGATTGACTTCAACAATTGGCTTAATTTCTGGTGTCTTTCCAAGAGGATCCAGCATCTGTCTGCCTGGGATGACATGGTTGACAGGCCTCGATGCTTTGCCAGAGATGGCTTACACCTGTTACCCTTGGGGTTCTGGATCTTGGCCAAGGCTCTTGCCTCCCCCACTTTGTCTTTTTTAGGCTATGCCCCAAAGACAAATCTTCCAATATGAAAGATGTCAAAAAGCAAATTGAAGGTCATGCTGCTCAATGCTAGGAGCCTTAATCTGAAAATGCACTCACTGGAGGCTCTCCTCACACTGGAAGATGCCGATGTCTGTGCAGTTACGGAAACTTGGTTCAGGGCTGCGGACAGCATCCCTGCCTTACCAGGCTATACCTCATGCCACACTTTCTTGCCCCAAAATGAGGTTGGAAAGACTAAGGTTGATGGAGTCTCTATCTTCATTAAAGACAGGCACACCTCCAGATTGGTTTACCAGCATGATGCACTGGAATTACTGCAGGCGCAAAGTACAGTTGTGTACATTTACCATTAATGTAGATGTTAGAGTGTATTTACTGTTGCAGTCATTACATTTGGGTAATCTGCTGGCAGGTTGCCCTCAGTCGGCCTGATTAACAAACTCTTAGGTCCTGCGTCGGTTGCTGTCCCTTCTTCCATGATGTCAGGGGTATAAAACATGTAGCCGACGCCATTAAATTAGTTTTTCTTGCCCCAGATTGTCAGGTGCCCCCCCAAATAGGGAGCAATATATATATATATATATATATATATATATATATATATATATATATACACACACACACACATATATATATACATATATATATATATATATATATATATATATATATATATATATATATATTATAAGTATACAATGTAAAACACAAAAAATATACCTCCAAACAAAAGCAAATACACCCAAAAAGGCTTTTAAGCATAGTAAAAGGAGAGGTATAGTAAGAGAAATCTTGGGGGCTGGAGGATAGGTAACCAGGACTGCAACAGTGAATACACTCGAACATCTACATTTATGGTAAGTGTACACAACTGTACTATGTTCTTTGTGTTTCACTGTTGCAATCATTACATTTGGGTAGAATCCCAAAGCTATAGTTGGGAGGATGGATTTATATAGCATTAGGAGCAGCTATAAGACCCTGCAGGACAGCAGTGGCAAAGCCAGTTCTGGATTTAGAGAAGAGAGGTAAATGGTAATGTTTGGTGAACGTATGAACTGAGCTCCAGGTAGCAGCTTCTAGAATGTCTCTGGTAGGAACCACTCTGAGAAAGGCTGCAGAAGTAGATGCAGCCCTGGTGGAATGAGACCTGATCCCCTTGGGGATAGGTTTACCATGGTGCATACAACAGAAATGAATATGGCTTATCCATTTGGAAATAGTCTGCTTTGAAATAGCCTTTCCCTCTGCCCCTGCAGCAAATGCCACCAATAGTTCAGATTTTCTTAGAGATTTCGTCCTGTTTAAATAGAATCTAAGTTGTCTGTGCACATCCAATGAATGCAGAATCCGCTCACCCTTGTTCTGTGGATTGGGGAAGAAAGTTGGCAAATGAATGGTCTGATTAAGAGCCACACTGGATACCACCTTAGGCATGAAAGATGGATTGGTCCTGACAGCCACTGACAGCTGAAGTGACTGCTAAAAGGAAAGCTGTTTTCCAGGAGAGAAATTTTAGGTCTGCAGTAGCAGCTGGCTCAAAAGGAGAGGAAGTGAGTTTTTCCAAAACAAAATTGAGGTCCCATGCAGGAGGTGATGCTCTCCTGTGAGGTCTTAAATTTTGGCCTCACTGAGATACTGCTTTAGCAGAGGATGAGAGAAGAGGTTCTGTGTTGTAATGAGCTGAAATGGCAGAGGCATGGATTTTTATGGAAGAAAAGGAAAGGCCCTTGTGAAGCATCTCAGTTAATTACTGCAGAATCTGAAGAATATTGGGCATTGCTGTGCTTATTCCTTGTGATTGGTTCCAGGCACAGAATCTTTTCCATTTGTCAGCATAAGATTTTCTTGTACTAGGCCTTCTAGCCTCCAAAATGACATCCATCACGGGTTTGCTGAGGGATGCCAAGGGTGAAATTAATTGATTAGTCACACTGCAAAGATTCAAAGTTTGGAGCTGAGTGTGCAAAATTTGGTAGTTCTGCTGAGACAGTAAGTAAGGTGTCTGAGGCAGGTGCCATGGAGGAAGGTGTGACACATTGCGCAGGAGTGGGCAGCAGTGTCGGCGAGGCCAGTCCGGAGCAATTAGAATCATTTTTGGTTTGTCCTGTTTGACATTTAGTAGAACTTTGGAGAGCAGAGGCAGAGGGGGAAAAGCACAGACTGATAAGTTTTTCCAGCTGAAATGACAGAGCATCCACTTTCCAGGCTTTTTTATGATGAATTCTTGTGCAGAATTTGTCCAACTGATAGTTCTGGGGTGAGGCAAACATATCTATGTCTGGGTTCCCCCTTTTGAGTGTCAACATGTTGAAAACTTGTGGTTCCAATTTCTATTCATGTGGGTCCATAAGATTTCTGCTTAGTTCGTCTGCCAGAGAATATAGCTTTCCTGGCAGGAATTGAGCTTGTAGTTGTATCGGATAGGTCAAGGCCGTGTTCCACAATGCCATGGCTAGTCTGCAAAGGGGGTAGGAATGTGTACCCCCCTGCTTGTTTATGTACCACATAACTGTGGTGTTGTCTGCCTTTATCAGTAGTTGTCCTGGATGAAGGTAGCCCTTTAAGGCTGTCAGAGCATTCTGTACAGCTAACATCTTTTTCTGATTGATACATAGGTGCATTTGATTTGGACTCCATTTGTCCTGAATGCACTTCCCTGCCAAATGAGCCCCCCAAGCATAGTCTGATGCGTCTGTTGTTAGGGTTTGGGCGGCAGGGGGTGCAGTGAATGGGAGTCCCTTGTTTTGGTGGCAGCCACTGCCCATCATAGGAACTCTAGTTGCAGGCAAGGAATAATAGGAATCATTGTTTCCAGCCTGTGACAATGCTGACTCCATAAACTTTTTTAAGTACCACTGAAGTTTCCTCATATGCAGTCTTGCATATGGAATTAGAAGAATGCAGGAGGCCATGTACCCAAATGCCTGCAGAATTTGTCTTGCAGACAGCAGGGTTTTTGTGACCACCTGTTTGAAGTTAAGTCATCAATTGAATTTGCTTTTCTGGCATAAGGTAAGCCATCTGGGCAGTTGTATTCAAGCTTGCACCCAGGAATGTATTTTTTTGAGAGGGTACCAGTTGTGATTTATTTTCGTTTATGGTGTACCCTAGACAAGTTAGAACCCTTTTTACAAATGCCAGATGCTTTAGAAGAATGTCCTTGTTTTCTGCCTGAATTAGACAATCGTCCAGGTATGGATATATCTGAATATTTCTTTGTCTGCAAAATGCAATTACTGGTGACAGGCACTTTGGTGAAGACCCTGGGTGCAGTAAATAAGCCAAAGGGCAGTGCAGAGAACTGATAATGCAAGTAGCCTGCTTTGAAGCGGAGGTATCTTCTGCAAGATTCCCTGATTGGGATATGCAGGTAAGCCTCTTTTAAGTCTAGAGTTACCAACCAGGCATCTTTGCCTAGCATTGGTAGTGACTGTTGAAGAGTCAGCATCTTGAATTTTGGTATGTCCAGAAATATGTTTAGATTGCATAAGTCCAGAATTGGACGCCATGATTTGTCTTTTCTGGGTACCAGGAAAAGTCTGGAATAGAAACCTTGTCCCTTTTCCTCTTCTGGTACTGGTTGAATAGCCCTTATGTTCATGAGGCTCAGAGCCAGTTACTGGGTCTCTGCCCACTGATTTGGGGGCAGATCTGGCCATCCGTTTGGGATTGGCAACATGTGGAAGTGAAATCTGTATTCCTGGGATACTATATTTAAAACCCATTTGTCCTGGGTAATAAGTTGCCAGTTTTGTGCATGAAGTCATAGTTTTCCCCCTAAAGGGGTGGCTAAGAGGCAAGTGCTTGGTGATCGTAGAGGGAAGTCATTGAGACCGTTTACCATAGGGAGGTGCATTGTTGCTTCCTGATTTGGAGTTGGAGGTATCCCATTGTTTTGTTCTAAAAGTTCCTTGTGACTGAAACCTGGAGCCTTTGGAATGTTTTGATTTGACTTGAGCGGCTCTCGAGGGGACGGGAAAGGATCAGTTCTTAGTAGCCAGTGCCTACTAAATCTTGGAGGTTGCACCTGTAAGAAATCGTTCACAGTTTGCATAGATTTAGCTTTATCTTCCATCTTTTTTAACACTTCTTCAGCCTCATTACCAAAGAGACGATCCTGTTGTAAAGGAGCATCCAACAATTTTGCTTTAACATGGTCAGGCAGAGTTTGCTCTTTGAGCCAAGCATGCCTTCTTAGCACAGATCCAGTTACAGCAGTTCTGCAAAAGGCCTCCATGAATCAAAACCACACTGCAAAGTATGTTTTCCAACTTGCTCAGCTGAATGCAATAAATCCTGCAATTCTTTATTTTCCACACAGTCAGAGATTAACATTTTCTGTTTAAGTAGTCCCATGATATGCTGTTGATATTTAAGTATATGAAATCGACAGTTTAAAGCCCTGATTGCCAAGGTTGCAGACGTGTAAACCTTCTTACCCCATCTATACAGCGCCCTGGAATCTCTATCAGAAGGAGTAGGATTTTTGGCAGAAGAGGCCGTAAAGCCCTTGGGACCCTGAGAAATGGTTTCAGGATCAGCAACAGGGTTTTTGAAAAGGAATTTATGGGAGTCAGGAACCCTGTAGTGTCTGTCTGGCTTACAAGGAGCCGGAGGCAGAGAATCAGGAGTCATACTAGATTCTGAAAAAACATCATCAACAATGTGTAGGATAGGAGGTATAGCCAAAGGCCTATGCTGAGGAAGTAGAAGAAAATCCCCAAGTCTCTTTTTAGATTCAGAGAAATCCCGAGATTCCCAGTGGAAACGTTCCCTTAAGGCATGTAAAGTTTTCGCAAAGGAAAAATCCTCAGGGGGAGAGGCAGAAGGAATGGAATCCTCTGCATAAGAGTCCTCATAAGTAGGAAGAGACGAATCCTGTTCATTAGAAGAGTCAGAAAAAATAGAATCCTGTTCAGAAGATTCATAATCAATGTCTTGCCTAGGCCTCTTAGAAGGAGGGGGTTGGCTACCCCGGATCAGAGTAATTAAATCTTCAGCCATTTTTGATCATTTGTTTTTTAGGCATAGGGGCCTGCACATGTGGCCCAGACGTTGGTTTTTTAGACATAGATTTAGATTTTGGCCTTAGTTTTGAAGATGGCGTCAGTCTAATACACAAATCTGTAGGCCTGAAAACACCCTCAGAAGCCGGTGCCTGCACAGCGGCTCCAGATCCATCTAAGGTAGAGACATCCGTGGGTTCCATAATTGAAGCATCTCGTGGCATACTTGACTCCGAATGGGTTTCAGTAGATGCCTGCGAATCAGAAGTAGCGGGTATCAGGGGCTGTGAAAGTGCCTCACTGAGTACCGGCGAACCAGCGACAAGCGTTGTCGTCGGTTTTGGACCTCGACGGTCTCTGTATTTTTCTTTGCGTTTTTTATGTATTCCAGTAGTCGGATTGCTAACCTACGACATTTCTGGATAGTTAAATCTTGAGCCAAAATATTTAGAAGCAAAAATATACTGACGTTTAATAGTGCGTGGATTAAATTTAGCACAAAACCGACAGCAAGGCACGTTGTGGTCAGGGCCTAGGCAAGGAATACAGTACAAATGAAAATCCTTATGATGTATTTGCTTCCCACAAGTAATGCAATTATTAACTTTTACTGACATTGGTAAGGAGCAAGAAAAAGTTTCCCCAACGGGGTACTTAACTTTAAGTTGAAGACTTCGGTTCTGAAACTCGAGAATGAAAATTTCAGGAGTTGGCCAACCGGCACTTGCGAACTGCTTCTGCTTTGGGCACCGTGTGGCAAGAAAGACTGATGTAATGGCGTCAGCTGCATGTTTTATACCCCTGACTACCTGACATCATGGAAGAAGGGACAGCAACCGATGCAGGACCCAAGACTTTGTTAATCAGGCCAACTGAGGGCAACCTGCCAGCAGATTACCCAAATGTAATGACTGCAACAGTGAAACACGAAGAACATCTGACAGTTGACAAGATGCTCATCCAAGTTACAGCCAGCTATAGACCCCCCCTCCATGTCTCAGGACACCCACTTCTCCTACCTGGACCTATATGACTCCATCAAGGTACCCCCCTACCACCCTGATCCTTGGTGACTTCAACTACCCCACCACAGACTGGGTGAACTACTCCTGCACTAATGCACTCACCCAATTTCTTGACTTCATCATCTCTAATGCACTAGACCAGCTGATCTCATCCCCCACAAGGGGAGATAACATACTGGACTTGGTTCTCACCACCATGGGTGACCGCTGCACCACTTCCATAGTATGTGCTTCCCTGGTGAGATCAGATCATCAGTCTGTCTCATTCAAAGTTTCTATACCACCCAACCCCTCCCCAGGCTAAAAAACTTCTCAAAAGCTGACTACACTCTCCTAAGGGAGGGTATCAGCAGCTTCACACCTCCACCCGCCTCAGGAGGATGCAGATAACTATGCTGAACAGTATGCCAGTGCAGTATACAAGCACCTGTACAACTGCATGGACTCAGCCATACCCAACAGAACTAAAATCTGCTCCTCGAGGAGAAACAAACCTGTCTGGTGGACATCCTCTATCAACAGGCTTTACAACAAAAGGAAGAAACTGTTGTCTAAGGGTAAAAAGGAACAAATCCCAAATCAGAAAATCTCCCTCCTCCACCTCAACAAGCAAATTAGATCACTAGTGAAAAACTCCAAAGCCAATTATGAGTTGAAACTAGCCTCTGAAACAAAGGAAACCACAAGTCCTTCTTTAGTTATGTTAGTAACCTCCAAGGCAAAGCCCAAGTTCATTCCGAATTAGTACTTAATTATACCACTTACACTGATCCTGCTGACTTAGCCAACCTGCTAGCTGATAGGTTAGCTGCAAACGTCACCCCTTATCGCCCCCCCAAAGGCCCAGTCGACATCTCTGATACCTGTCAAAAACCTCACATCTCCACAGATCAAGTGTTAAAGGCCCTGTCCAAGGGAAAGAACACAGCTTCCATGGGACCTGATAATATCCCAGGCTGTATTCTGCACCATCTCCATCATGAACTAGCTTCACCATTGAGCACCTTATTCAACCACAGCCTAATTACAGGCTTCATTCCAGCAGAGCAGAGAACCACCATTGTCATCCCCTTGCACAAAGGTGGTGCCACTACTGACCTGGGAAACTATCGCCCCATTAACTTGACAAGTCTGATCTGTAAAGTCATGGAGTGTATTATTATGGATCTCATAAACAAGGACATAGGCACTCTCCAAACACTTGACCCCACCCAATTTGGATTTGTCAGGGGCAGATCTTGCCTACTGAACCTAGTTGACGTCTTTGAGACTGCCACCAAGGCCTTGGATGAAGGAAAATCAGTACATACAGCTTACCTTGACCTGGCCAAGGCCTTGGATACAATCCCCCACTTGAGTATCATCAAAAAGCTAACACAACTTGGTATCAACCCCTATCTCGTCAGATGGGTGGTCAACTGGCTTACAGATAGGACCCACAAGGTCAAAACAGGGGCCACCACCTCCAACAGCAGACCTGTCACTGGCGGTGATCCCCAGGGATCTGTCCTGGGACCCCTACCATTTGGCATCTACTTTTCAGAGGTCCAGACAAAGGGCCTGTGGCTGACCAGATTTGTGGATGACTGTAAGTTGGGTGCTGTCATTGACTCCCCAAATGACTAACATACTGCAGGAGGGTCTCGCAGCTCCAAACATAACTGGTGCCAAAGCATGGCCTTACATTTATGCAAAAAAATGTATTATCATACCATTTGGCAAAAACACGTCCCCTACTGATTACCACATCAAAGGCAACCACCTAAGCACACAACCCGTGGTGAAAGACATGGGTACTCAGGTTGACAACAATCTCACATTCGACCATCATGTGGTGGCAGTGGTCAAAAAAGCCTTTTACTTGGTTCATTTTATAAGTAAAGGGATAGCATCCAGAAAAAAGGAGGTTATTACCTCTCTCTACTCCTCCACTCAATTAGACCCATAATTGAGTACAATGCCCCATTTGGTATGTACCTCTCCAAACACCTGCACCAAGTGGAAAGGCCACAGAAATACCTCACAAAGAGAATCCATGGCCTCCAACACCTGTCCTGTGCAGACAGGCTCAAATCACTATCACTTTACTCAGTTATCATACAGATTTTTCAGGGGTGATATATGTGCCTCACCTACAAAGCAATATCGGACCCTGCCCTACTAGAGATGCTCCACATCTGTAAGTCTAACTCCTCACGCATTAGCCACTTCATAGGTCTAACTCTAATATGCGACATCAACAAAACCTGCTGGAGAGAAAGGTTTGTCTCCCAGAGGCTGCCCACCTCTGGAATAGACTTCCCATACATGTCAAAAAGAGTACCTCGTTGACCCTCTTCAAGAGCAATCCTGATGAGCGGATGGGAAACCACAAATTTGTCCCAGGGGTTTCACCTTTGTCCCTCACTGACAGGGGTGACAGGTGCTGACTGAGGTTTCTTTTTTTGGGGATAAACTCTTGGCTAGGCTAGTAAGGGCCCCAGGGCCGTTAGCCTAGTAACCTCCTATGATCTTATGATTTAAGTGGGATCATTGTAGTGACAGGTGCTGACATTTAGGAGGAAATTTTTAAGCTCGGATTTAAAGAGATTTATGTTAGAAATGATATGGATGTTAAGGGGGAGTTTGTTCCATGCTTGGGAAATACTATATTTGTAAAGAAGTTTACCAATGTTTTTGTTTGGTTTATAGGTGTCCAGAAGAGCTGGTCAGAGCTGCAAAGAGTTCTGGGAGGGGTATAATGTGATATTAGTGAGGACAGAGCAGAACAGGAAAGGGGTTTTAACAGTAGAGTATGAGTCATTTGCAGCTGGGAGTAAAGCAGGTGCTGGGGGAAATCAAGCCACTGGAGTTGTTTTAGTGCATGGCGGTGATGAGATTTGTAGGTTTGGTTACTAGCAAATCATGCAGCACTATAGTATGATTGACAAAGTTTAGCCAGAGGGGTAGATTGTAGATGCGAAAAAATGGGGGAGGCATAAAGTAGACATGAAAGGAGGACGCCCTTAGCTAGTTTCTGCCGAGAGTCAGGGGCTAGGTATTTTTTATGTCTGTAGAGTAGGTTGAGTTTTTGACTGGTCTTTCTGATACAGTGCTGAATATGGGTATCAAATTTTAATTGGTCATCGATAACACCACCTAGAAGTTTAGTATGTGGAGCAGGTTGTATGATGGTATTGTCGAGAGATGAAATGGTGAAGGTTGTTTTGAGGTTAGAGATGTTTTTTGGAAAAAAAAGAGTAGTAGCTTTGTTTTTTTGGAATGTACGATTAAGCTGGTTGTCAGTTAGCCATTTTTCTACAGATAGGAAGCTATGCTGAGTAGTAGAGAGGAGGTTAGAGAAATTGTCAGAACAGGTAATAAGGGTAGAGTCATCTGCATATTGTGTCAGGGAGGATGCTATACAGGAAGTATGCAGTTGGTTTGTGAAAATATTAAAGAGCAGAGGGCCAAGAATCGAGCCTTGAGGCACCCCAGTTTGGACTGGTAAGTAAGGGGAGCAGGTAGTCTGCCATCATACTAATTTGTTGTCTATTAGTGAGATAGCTAGCAAACCATTTAATAGTAGAGGGAGATAAGTTGAGTTGTGATAATTTATTAAGAAGTTTGGAATGTGATACGGTACTGAATGCTTTAGAAAGGCCAAGAAAGAGGCAAGAAACCTTTAATTTCTGTTCATGGCTACGGCAATGGTTTGAGTAAAGGTAAGGCAGTAGATGTACTAGATGGGGTCTGAAGCCATGCTGTGTAGGAGATGGGTTATTATCTAGAAGGTACTTGTTTGTTACCTCGTGACTGGAAAGTCTTGTTGGCATTCTGCCCTTTTCTACCTATATGTCTAACTAGTTCAGTATTCTGGTCTTGTAGATGTTTACACATTTTGTGTAAGCATGGTTGGTAGGACACTATAAGCCAGTCTTCGTGGTCACTGTTGAGTGTGTACCCTTACTGGTTATTCAAATCTATTATTGCCATCCTATGGGGAAATAGCTCACATAACATTTTCAAACCTGCTACCAAGCTACAACCTGGATGCTATTTGTGATTCAAAGTACAAGCAATCTAGTAGGACTTCTCCTCTGGTCTTTTATAAACTGCTATACACTAATGTAAGGTTCATCTGCAATACACCTGGGATTACCTCCAACTTGCTGTAAGACAGTGGCCTAGCTTTTATAAAGAAATATGGTGAGATGACAGCTTTAGCATTCATCTGGCAACAGCTGTTCCAGCTGGGGTCTCTGATTTTTAGTGCTCTAGTAGGATAAGTTATGGGGTACAGTAGTAACTTGTCCTAAATCTGACATTCATCTGGCCTACACTGCAACCAGGAGTACCTCCTCTTCAAAACAAATCAGGAATAAGGTGTAGGTTTACTTAATTTTCGGTCTACAAACTGTGAGAGGGCAATTCCTACTAGAGTTTGCACATCTTTTTTCGTCAGTTCTTTGATCTGTCACTAGAACTGTGAGGCACCTGGTGCCTTCACTACATGGGTGAATGATGAGTTGGTGACTAAGTTTTACACATGATGCAGGATTTGGGGTTTGCTTAGGTCATTTCCTATGCAGTCCACAGATTATGGGCGAGCTTAACACTGCTACTGAATGTGACAACCTCTGAAGTCAAGATGAAGACAGTCCCTAATTTAGTCCTCTTGATCATGAGTTGATGAAGTGTTATAATTTATCTAAATTTACACTGTTCTTGTTTTCTTTGCAATTTGCATCCTCCTCCTACAACAGAGTACTGGCAAGTTTGGTCAATTAGCTTCTGAATATACAAAGTCACTATCCTCAACGCTTGATCTGCTAGCCTCAAGTAATGTACATCCTGTCCTGGTAAGACATGCATCATAGTTTGTCTTCTTACTGCTGACATGTCTCGAATTAGCACATCACTGGAAATGTGAAAATTCTGAAGTGAGAAGCTTGCTCTGGAGGAGCATTATATACTCTATTGGGCTGACATATGAAAAGGCTGCTTAACTGTCCAAAGATATCTATAGCAACAAACTGACTGGCCATGCTCTTTTGGGTGGTGGCTGTGCTGTGCAGCCCAGCCTGTCTTTCCATCTGCTGAGCTTTAACCTCGCATTAGTATGAAATGGCTGCACTGACAAGGTTGTCACTATTAGATCAGCACTAACTCCAATTCACTACGAGTGGAGCATTTTCTAAGGAGTTGAGCAATAGTGTCTGCATCTAGATAGTGTTTACAGTTCCCAGCAACAGAATTCCTAATGTGGGCTCAGATATACACCTCACTGCTTATGGCCTGTGTCCCTCTTAACATGTTTCATGCTGCCAGAATGCTCTAGACTTAATTATTTACCAGATTCTGTAGTTTTCTTTATGACTGGGGCTTTTACATCTCTGCTAAAAGAACTCATTCTTATCCCCAGCCTGAAGAAAGCTTCTTTGATTCTAAGTGCCTCCCCCCCTGCAACTTACCTGATGGCTCATCCACCTTTAGCCAATAGCCAATTCATTCTGTAGAAATAAAAGATGGTATTCCTGGGGCTATTCAACAGTCCTGCAAGCTGTTCATTCTTCTGCCTGGGCCCCAATTAGTCCTGCATTCCCTGGTGAGAATTTGGTGGTATAGATTACACTAGGTTGCTGGTCCTAGGGGGGTGGTCTATTTTCTCCCCATGGAAGCATGGCCTCTCTTCTAGGTGTCTCCTCTATGCTCACAATTCATATGTTGGAATACTGTTTACAGACATGCCTCTTGCTATATCTACATTTATTTTATAACTTGAAACCATTTGGAATGGTCTCAAAATATTTCAGAGCACATGGACAGCTTGTTCTCCATTTGACATATATATTATTAATCTTCTTCAAACAATGTTGTTCTTGCTAGTCTCACCTTCCACTCATAATACTGTATGTCTGCACCTATTTATTTTCACTGCTAACATGTGCTCTCTCTACACATATGTATATATATATATATATATATATATATATATATATGTATATTGCAGACAATGGAGAAAGAAGACGTCCCTGTCTTGTTCTTCTACACAAACCTCAATTTACAGGATGAAGTTACCCCACACTTTTACCTTCACTGACCCTGTATATATCTTTTGAAGTAATTCAATTATTTCAATAGGAAATGCAAATTCAGTCATCACTTTGCACATACATCCCTTACTTATCTTACTGAAAGGCTTTCTCTGCATCCATTCTTACCAGAAGTATACGGTAAATGTTTTGTCCTCTGTATCCTTCAGAATTATCAAAATTCCATTAATGTTGTCAAATGTCTGTCTCCCCTCTACAAATCTATTATCGAGATAAGTCTATTAATTTTCCCAACAGTCTTGCTAACCTTTTGCTAATATGGACATAGATACTTTGCAGTCATAATTTAATAGTGAAACTGGTCTAGATAAGGCAGGATCTTTACCCTCTAAGTAAAACCACCATCCCCTACCACCACTCCCCCTTTCAAGACACTATTACACACTTTCTTCCATATCTTTATTTGGGTCTTTTATTCCAAATTTCTATGGGCTTACCATTCAAACCTAGTGACATACTTGTGGACGGACTGCAAAAATCACCATTTTTATTTCTTCCATCAATATATTTACAACTAGGCATTGGACCTCTAACTCCATCATCTTTGGCATACTCGGGCTTATCATGAAAGTCTCCAACAAAATTCTGTCCTGGTTACCCAGTCATCTGCTTTGTAAAGATTTCTATAAAATAACTGGAATATTTCCTTAATTCTTTCAGTGTTTCACCATTTTTCCAAACTCAGGATTCCTCAGCTTTACTACTACTCTCCTCATTATCCGTTTCCTTATTCTCTGTGCCAAAGTTTTTTGTGCTCTACAGTTACTGTAACAGGATAAGAGCCTGAAGTGACTTTTTCACATTCGTAGATACTGCCCAAATATTCTTTGACCCCTCTCCCTGCTACCCCTCAGTTAATATCCTTCTTTATCAGTGAGGCTCTCTAAATTACATTGCAGTGCTTTAGCCCTCACCAAGTCAACAACCCTTCACAATATTTTTACTACATTTGTAGTATATTTCCATTTCCTTTATTCCAACCACAGCTCTGAAGTCCCCTTTCACCAAATGACTTTTCTGATCTACTTTTCATCTTTCATTCTTCATGAATTGTATCAACTACCCAACTCTTTAAATGCCTACATTTTTCAATAAATAAGTAAGGAAGTATTAATGTCTGTTTTACAACTCCACCTTAGGCACTTACCCTATCCTACATCCTTTATAGGCGTAACATCAGATATTGTATCAGATATACTGCTATTCTCCCAAGTGAATGAATATGTTCTTGTGTTATATAGTATCTATTTAATCTGGCCCAATTCTTATATCCAATGGAATAGTAAGCAAATTAAGCTCATAAGGCTACCACTACATCTACCATCCCAAGATAAATTAATATATCTCCTTAAGAATCCACACTCTCTTTAGTAATGATCTCCCTCATTACTACAAACTATATTCCATTCTCCCCCTATAATAATGATTTCTTACTGAAACTTACTTTGCTTAGAATTCTCCTCATTTCTAAGAATATAGTCTTGGGAAGGGTGAAAACACTCATTAAGGTAATTCTATTTCCAAGCCAGCAGTCCCTAAATACCATGAATCTTCAATGTCCATCCTTTTTTCCTACTCTGTTACTAAAGGAACCCCTCTATTTAGTAATATCATCACTTGTCTTCCCCTACTCCTGACAGCTGTATAACCACCCCTGAATCCTTTATCAAGCGCACATGTTCAGCCCTCTCTAAATGCATTTCCTATAACATTGTTATTGTTATTTACACCCTTTTCCTCTGTAAGCAATATAATATTTTTTTCCTTTTGTCTTAACAGAAAAAAACAGAAAAGGCCATTCACATTCCAGGATAATGCAGGAAATGCAGTAATTTACACATAGATACCATTTCATTTTGTCATTGGGTGACCTTTTCTGTACATAATCTCTGTCACAACTGCATTCTCATTCTATTCAGTTTCCACATACAAGAATACTGTAGCCATACTACTGTAATATTTTTTAATATTCCAAGCCCCTCTCAACCCCTAAAGCACACGCTAGAACCAAATAAATACATAGAGAAAAACTTTCCCTGTTAGACGGCTACAAAATAGACATTAACTAGCTACAACTTTGGGTTTGTTCTGCTAATTTGCACACACTTTCCTGCTTTCTATACAGCAAATAAAAAAATATTTAAATCTGTTCAGCATCTATCCCCTCACCAAGGAATACAACCTGCATTTTTCTCTTTTATCTAATTATTTTTTCTACTCATCTCTTCAGTTTTCATTTATTCAACTCTCTGCATTTATTTTTACTTTACACATCACAGAGCTGTGGATGCTCAATGGTTAACACTGTCTCCTTCTCTGCAATTCAATATATAGCTCCTTTAAGGCTTATTTCAATTCTTATACCATCGATTACTCAATAAGTCACTGAAAGGGCTGTCAAGTGAATTTCATCCCTGCCTACATATGGTGCTAAGGTTGTCCCTCAAATGAAAATATGTGCAACTGAAATGAACAAACTGATGAATTCACAACTACCTTCACTGCTTTTCTGACTTCAATTGAGCTTTTAAAATTAGAAAAAGTACTATGTTCTGAAATAAAAATAAAATGTTCATTATTATTCTAAGCAACAGTTTGCAAAATGCTTATTTAATTGGTCTTCGGTTCGAGACTCTATATATGGTCCTTTCCTCTGTTATGTATTAAATACAGCATCATCACTACTTTTCTGGTCTTCTCACACAGCAGCTGCAAATGGATATACACTGTATAAACTATAGTTTGCTACATACACAATGATGCTGGTTATTTTTACTTAGCAATTATTAAATTCCAAATTGTTAATTATCATTTAACTCCTTGTATTGCAACCCTTAATACTCAGTACTAAAACCTGCAACATATATCCATACCTCCCTCCCCAAAGAAACACTAGTTTACTTACCTCAAGTACAGAATATTAATGCTTTCACTACTCATGGTTAGTTCAATTAGCAGCCGATTTAGCCCTATTTATGCTAATATTTTTCTTGCATTTTCATCAACCATACTAATATTTTCTAGGCCACTGTAATCCAAAGCAATAAAAATACATCTTCCACATCTTCTCAAGTCAAATTGCAGTTGTGTGTGCAACATTATTAGAAAGGTTTGTTTTATTTTATTTCAGTCTCACCAACCATAATGTGGGGTAGATGCACTGCAGTTCCACCACTTAAGTTACAGATCCACATTTGCTTCAGTCCTCCTTAGACAGGTCACCTATCTCCATCACTACACTGTTTGATGACACTTCTCTGCTGATTCTTTTGGTCAGCTATTATGCCGATACTTTTTTTTTTCCAAAATGCTCTTTTTGAGACCTTCCAAGATGGCTGCACACTGCTCAACAACTTAACTTTCTCTCCCAGTGTGAAAAAATAAAATGAAACTCAAGGGCCAAGATCCCTGTCACTTTAAGTAAATTCAGTGACTAGCTTGTAAGTACACTAACTGGATGTCAGCAAAGAAGAAAATAAAAATATGAGAGAAAATCAACTTTAAAAGGTGAAGAAAAAACACCAACTAGGAAGAACCCTGCAGCTGTTCAGCAAAAACAGTTCAAGCTCCAGTTTTGGCTCTAGACATGGCTACTAGTAATCCAGAGGAAAAATAAGTCAATGTGCTCAGAGGTGATTAAAATTAAGGAAACACTGAAGCGGTACATCAATTCAAATAACAAAAAGCTGAAAAAATGGAAGCTTTAAACAGATATCTATATCAGCTGAAAAACTGCAAAAATCAGAGGAAGAACTGAAGAAAAGGTTGGCTGAGTATATGACTGGTCAAGTAGAGATATTTCAATAAATGGCAGATTTAGAGGACAGAGCACAGAAGGAAGATCTGAGATCTTCTGCTGTATCTGAGAAATTAGAAGGAACAGAGTGTATTCATTTTATAAAGCCACAAATAACCTACTGGGCTGGTATTCTAAGGCAGGAACTATCTGGACATGAGAAAGCAGCCAAGACCTGTATGCAAACCTATTAGCTGAAAGAGTTAATCCTGACAAAACTGTAGCAAAAGGGCAAAGTAAATTTAAAACAGTATTTGTAGAAAACGGTTATTCAATGTACACCATGCAGAAGAGAAAAATGTATTCCAGTAGTTAAGAAATGTCAAGAGGCAAGTGCAAGATTCAAGCTGCTGTATCCAGCTGTCTTGAGAATATTTTTTTCCTGGAGGATCAATGTCATTTTTGACGCAAAACAGGCTAAGAAGGTAATACAAAAGTTTGTCCAACAAAAGTGAGCCATCAAACAGAAGGGGATTCTGCTTCTTAATCTTCTGATAATAAAGCACACAGAAAGACTTTGCCAGTGAAACCTTTTCTACTGTTCCAAAGGAACATGCTTGACAGACACAGAAAAGCACAGCAGTTGAGAGAAAAATGAGAAGTACTTTAAGAATGAACTGGAATCTGGAGTTAGGAGATGGAAATGATCAGGAAGAAGCCTGGCAAAAATGGAAAGTACTGAATAAATGTGAGACTGCAAAGCATCAATCATATTTGTGAAATACGGCTGTACAAGTAAAGACAGAACTTTGGCTGACTTAATTTGTGGAGAACTTGAAAGCATTTGCTTCACTTTGTCACTAATGTTTGGAAGGACAGGGGAGGGGAAGAAGAAAATGGGTAACTAAGTAATACAATTTCTGTTCTTAACAGTATATCTATGAAACTTATAATATAAATTGCACATTTTAAAGTATTTGTAGTTGTTCTTGCATGTGATAAACTTACTGCAGAAGTAAGCAGATACCTCCTCATCTCTTTCTGCTTTTTGGGTATTAAGAAATGTAGGCATTACAGTACAAAAAAGAAGAAAAGCTAGACAAAAACGTTTAAATTCATAGGCTATAATCATGGGTAGCTGAGGTAGGGAATGGGGTGTAAAAGTACATAGATTGCAATATATGTACAGCTGATATGTTTTCTCTCACTTTTGTATAGGTTAATGTCTGAATTAAGACCCTTGGCTTAATCTAATAAAAATAAGTTATGTCTTACCATAATGTTCCATCTGTGTTGTTGATCATCTTCCATTCATCACTGCTGGGGTTCGGTTCAGAGCCCCTCGGAACATTATCGGCCTAATACTAAGCTCACATACACCAAAAACTCTCGAGCTAAGCTGCTACCCACAATGCCCTTCTCCCTGTTACCTCAGATCGAGTTTGCATAAGACATATAGAAATAAAGAAGAGGCCATTTTTGGACAAAAACCCTGACACACCACAGGGACCCATGAGATCCACCACGAGCCTTTGGAGGGGGACGGAGGGTGGGGTGTGATGAATGGAAGAAGATGGAACAGTATGGTAAGACATAACTTATCTGATGTTGTTAATCTTCTTTCCATTCATCACTGATGGAACAAAAACCCAAGCTACCTGGGTGGCCCTTATGGAAGAACATTCCTGAGCACCATTGAGCCGAAGGTTGCTCTTCCCCTGGAGACCATATCCAACTTGTAATGTTTGATGAAAGTGTGTGGTTTAGCCCAAATGGCTGCTGCACAAATGTCATCCATAGAGGCTCTGGAGTGAAAAGCTACAGAGGTTGCTATAGCTCTAGCTGAATGTGCTTTGACATTGTGAGGTCTAGGCTCATTTGTACGTGAATATGAAAAGGAAATACAATCTCTGAGCCACTTTGATAAAGTGACTTTTGACACAGCATACCCCCCATCCTTGAACCAGAGAAGGAAATGAAAAGTTGGTCTGTCTTGCAGACAGATTTAGTCCTGTCTAGGTAAAAACGTATTTGCCTATGCACATCCAAGGAGTGTAGGCAGTATTCTCCTTTATTGGAATAGTTCAGGAAAAACACTGGGAGCTCGGTGGACTGGTTGACAGAAAAATCAGAAACCACTTTGGGGAGAAAAGATGGATTAGTAGGTAGAGATACTCTGTCTTTATGAAATATTAGGTATAGTCTCTTGATGCATAAAGGCCTGTAATTCTGAGATCCGTCTAGCTGAAGTGACAGCTACCAAATGACAGATTTCCATGAGAGAAATCTGAGATCACATTTTGCAGCAGGTTCAAAAGGGGGTTGAACAGACTGCAGTACTAGGGAGAGATTCCATGTCTCTAAGGGACGCCTAATTGGAGGTCTGCTCTGAAACACTCCTTTGAGAGAGGTTTTGCATAGACGAAGGGACATAATTGGAATGCAAAAGCACAAAAACACACAAATACTCTTCCAACAAATGAAACAGCTGGTGTAAAATATATTGAGTCCAGAAATAAAGCAAACACCAGCTATACCACAGCTAGGAAGTTTATTGAAAAAGAATCGTATTCGTTTTCAATAAACTTCCTAGCTGTGGTATAACTGGTGTTTACATTATTTCTGGACATAATTGGAATGCCCTGTACTCCATTATGAAAATTGGAAATTGCTGCTAAATGGACGCGTATGGTAGAGGCTGATGCTCCGTTTTCAAATAACTCAGAAAGGCATTGAAGGGATCTAGCATCCATTCTTTAGACCAAAGAGAAAACTTTTTCCATTTATCTCTGTAAAGTTTTCTGGTGGATGGTTTATGGGAGGCCAGAATGATATCGTGAACAGGTGAGGAAAGGGCTTCCTGCCTGGCAACTAACAGAAGTGGAGGAACCAAGCCGTCAGCTTGAGAGTGGACAGATTCGGGTGAGTCAACCCTTGGGGGTGAAAAATTAAATCTGGACGAGTGTCCAGGATCCATGGAGGCTATAACAGATGAGGCCGGAGGAAGGGGAACCATACTTGATGAGGCAGAATGTGGCAATGAGGATCACCTTGCATCTCAACTGAGTGGCTTTCTTTAAGAACAGAGGTAGTAAAGGAATTGGAGGATAAGCGTAGAGGAGACCCATGGGCCAATTGTGAGTCAGAGCATCTCTTGGGGACTCCCCCTCTGGGGGAAAGAGGACAAAGTAGCTGCTGCATTTGCTGTTCGAAGGGGAGGCAAAGAGGTCACAGCAGGGCTGGCCCCATCAGCTGAAAATTTCTGCCATCACTTTGGGATTGAGTCCACTCGTGTGGAAGGAGAATGCATCTGCCCAACCTGTCCGCAATCACGTTGGAACTCCCTGAGATGTGCATTGCTATAAGAAAGCAGTCGGAAGCTATCGCCCAGCGCCAAATTCTCATGGCCTCTCGACACAGGGGGTAGGATTTGGTTCCTCCTTGTTTGTTATGTAGCAGACATTTGACATATTGTCTGACTGAACTGCAATCGTTCCAGGGGGAAGAAGTGGATGTAATGCCTGCAACGCTAACAGCACCACTCAACTCCAGAACAATGATATGCAGGTTGGCCTCTAAGCTCAACCACGTGCCTTGGACTGTCTTTCCCTGAAAATGCCCCCCCCCTCCCAATCAGGGAAGTGTCCATGGTCACAGTGGCACTGGGTTGAGGGGTTTGAAAGGGGCGAAACCAAAGTTCTGCTTCTGGCCTCATCCAGCTGAGATCATCTTGCTTGCAAGAGTTGGTTATGAGCACCTGCAAGTTTAGGGGGTGAAGATTTGCAAACCACTGTGACAATAGGAGCCATTGTAACAGTCTCATGTGTAACCTTGCCAGAGGAACTATCGGAATGGCTGCAGCCATGGACAGATAGTTCCTCTGACAAGGTTACACATGAGACTGTTACAATGCCAGAGGAACTATCAGAATGGCTGCAGCCATGGACCCCAGAACGTGGAGAACTTCCCTTGCGGACACCTTTTTTTGACAGAGTATCACACGCGCTTGCAATTTTAACCTCTGAAGCCTGTGAGCCAGTAGAGATACTAGGCAGGATCTAGTATCGAAAACTCTCCCTATAAATTCCAGCTGTTGGGTAGGTTCTAAGTTGGACTTCTCCCAGTGTACAGTGATGCCTAGGGACTCCACTAGTGAAAGGGTGTATCAGAGGGCCATAGTCAGAAGACGCTTGGTGGGGGCAGAGAGGAGCCAATAGTCTAAATATGGAAACACCGGAATCCTTGAAGCCTCAGATGAGCCGTCATCACTGCTACACATTTCGTGAACACTCTGGGGGCCGATGAGAGACCAAATGACAGGGCTCGGAACTGGTAATGATTGGCTCCTTGCCAGAAATGAAGGAGACTCCAGGAGCATTTGTCCATTTTGATGTGGTAATACGCATCCCAGAAGTCTATCGAGCACATCCAAACATCCTCCCTTAAAAATGGGAGAATGGACTGAATAGTGACCATGCGGAACTTGGTTTGTACAACTGATATGTTTAAATGGCTGAGATCCAGAATGAGTCTCAAGTCCCCGGTCTTTTTTGGCACTAAAAAGAATCTTGAGTAAAACCCGGATCTGCACTGGTCTGGAGAAACTGGTTGGATGACTCTTTTTTGACACAGCTTTCTTATCTCGGAAGCCGCTTCTTCCCTTTGATTAGGTGGAACATCGGGATGGTTTTTTGTAGGTTTTGGATTTGAGGTTAGAGGGATGTAGTAGCCTCTGGACCCATTGATCATTTGTAATAGAGTGCCAGGCAGTTTGGTGCAGAGAAAAATGAGCCCTGACTGCTTCCAGAGGAAAGCAATTGGGCAACGCTTCAGGAGTGTTGATAAGACCTCCCAGAGAAGGAATCCCTGGAGACTTGGTTTTGGGGACCCTCTCTGCCCCTAAAGGGGCATCTTCCACCATTGAAACCCCCTCTGCCTCTGGGTAAACCCTCTTCACGTGCGTTACGGAAAGGAGCCTGACAGTTCTTGTGCCAGATTTTCCCACTCCTCTGGTTCCTGGAAAAAGAACGGTGAGGCTTGGAAAAATAAAGGCCAATAGCAGGCAGAGTCTTTCCATCTTGCTCACATCTGGCTAGTGTGTCCTTCACTTTAGGACCAAATAAGAAAGACAGTTCAATAGGGGCATTCAAAAAGGAGGATTTGAAGGAGTCAGCGAGGTTACAGATGCACATCCAGGCATGACGCCTCATGACTATGCCTGCACCCGCAGCTCTGGCCATCCCTTCAGTTGCGTGGAGAGAGCAGCCACATGGACGAATTGGAAACAGACTCAAGGGAGGCAAGCTAAGAGGCAACCTTGTACAGTGCCTCATCAAACTTGACCCGAGAGGGATTCAGAAAGTTTGGTAATCAGATCTCTTTGGAGCCTCGTGAAGTGTGCCAAGTAGTTCCGGGACCTGACAGCAAAGGTCGCTGAACAAAGAGTCACTTCCCTGTCCACAGCCAGAGACTCCCTGTTGGGCAGGTTAACAGAAGGACTTTCTTCCACTAGATCCTTTTTAGTGGCCACTACCACCACCATAGCATCAACTGGCAAACCTCTGGACCAGTGTGGATGCTCTTCTGGGGGGGGGATCTTATCAGGTCTCTGGCGAATGGCCTCAATAGAGTCAGGGTTCTGCCAAGCATGCTGCACGATGAGCTGAATTAAGTCGTTGGCAGGTGGGACCACCCAAGAGGTAGAAAGCCATAAGCGAAAAGCCTGCAGAAACACAGATTCCTTCGAGGAAGGGGTGGAGGGCTTCCAGCCACCCCTCTGTTTTAATATTTCCAGTATGTCTCCGAAGAAGACATCATCTGGGGCTGACCGTGGGGACCCCCCTTCCCATCATCGCAGTCCGTGTCTTCTGTCAAAGACTCTTCAGGAGAGTCTATGTGCTTCCTCTTGCATGCCTTCTTCCAAGGAGGATCTTCAGTGGGAATATCTGAGGAAGACTCAGAAGGATGGGTACCCCGAACTGAGGCTTCTCCTCCCGGTGTCCCGGGGAGGTGGCTTGTGGTAGCTGTAGCTCACAGGGAGCAGGGTTGAAGTTCCAATGTCGGAGTGTTTCCTGAAGCAAGCACCCTCTCCATCACTCAAAAAGCAGGCCCGCCCAAACAGGAACCGGGGTCACACCCCGCTCTGTTGGACTCGCACCCAGGGATGGAACCTCAATCAGGATCGGGGCAGGTGTTATCCCCGGATCCGAGGGCGGAACCAATAAAACACTTGGAATCATGCCCTGGACTGAGGACTCCGCCCAACCATGAGTCTGAGCAAGGGATGGTTACATTGTAACCAAAAACCAAAGGGATGGCCTCGAAGCCTCAGTGACAGTCACTGTCAGCGCCGAGGAACAGGGTTCCACAAAAGATGTCGGAGCAATGGGCTTTGGAACCGACGGGTATGAAGGAGGAGTATATGTCGGAGTCCTGAGAGAGATATACCCAAGTTCCAGAGGGGGATGAGTCTTTGGAACATTTGGTATCCCTCTGGCCATCAACAACTGATCCAACAGGCGCACCACATCAAGTTTGGATAGACTCCTGGTAGACCTTGTGGACACTCCCGAAGCGGAGTCGGGTTGATCCAAAAAGGGGCTGTACATTTGACCCAGGAACGGATCCAAGGAGGGGGAGTATCAGATCCATGGTGTTTGAGCTAGTGGCATCGTAGTCTCTAATTTGGAGAAAGGTAGCAAAGGAATCAGTGGAGTAGTAAAAGGGCTCAGTGCCGAAGAGGTGCTCGGAGTTAATGTCATCGGTTCCAAAGAAATGGCAGAAGTCAGAACTGCTTTCAAGGTCGGTGCCGTAGCTGTAGTGGAAGGCAAGGTCATGCCAAAGGTGGCGCCAATGTCGAGAATCTGGTAATATCCATGGCTTGAGTCATAGTAGTAATCAGAGCAGATCTGGGAACAGCAGTAATCAGAGCCGAAGTAGCAAGTCTATGCTCAGAGGAAGTTTTGTGGGCCTTATCTTTATGTGTCTTACTCCCATCACCAGCCAGAGAAGAGGGATTAGAATGGGGATGTTTCTTATCCCTCATTGGAGGGGTTGAGACCTCAAACACAAAAAGGGCCTCTGAGAAAGGAGAAGCAAGAAGGCTTTTCAAAATCAATTTATTCTTTCTTTCATTCAGCATCCACTGACAAACTATGGCAAATTGGACAAGGGGGTTTAACAGAGAGATGAGAAACCCCCAGACAAGAAATGCAGTCGGCGTGAGAGTCGCTGTTTGGGAGTTTACCATTGCAAGAGGTGCAATGTTTAAACCTCAAAGTCCCTTTTTTATCAGACATTTCCACAAACACACTAAACATAAGTTAACTAGAATATTAAACAAGGAAAGAGAAGGAAAGAAGATACCAATGATGGTATCAAGAGATACCACAAGGGTAAGGAGAGGGCGTACCAATGACGGTAAAAAGAATTACCCAATGGGTAGAGCTTAGGTTCATAGGTTCATACTAGGCTATCTGCCCGAGGGCATTTACAAGCCTAGCCCATAGTTTTGTGGCTTACGCCACCCCTTTAGTATGGGGAACTATACCCATTATTTTGCTGTGCCTCTGTTGAGCAGTGACACTGAGGTAATCCCTGGGGTATATCTGCGATCTCCCATCCATTGGTCAAGATTTCTCTTGAACAAGGCCAGCGAGGTGCTCTGCCTCACATATACCGGGATTTTATTCCACAGCATAGGGAGTCTTTGGGTGATGAATCTATCCCTCCAGCACGTCCTATTAATAGCCGTGTCGAGGTTTAAGTCTCCGCCTTGTGGCTCTGACGGATCTAGATTTTTGAGGTGAAGCATATTCATCAAATCTGGGTTTGACATGGCCTTGTATGTTAGGCAAAGGTCACCTCTGAGCAAGCGTAAGCGACTGAATAGAGCTGGAGTTCTTTCAGTCGGGCAGCATAGGACAGATGTTTGAGACCCTTTATCCTTTTGGTGAGGAACTTTGTGGCCTCTCCAGCTGCTGCAAGTGTCGGGTCAGATACATTCGAATGGGGCATTGTACTCAATCATTGGTCTGATGAGTGATGAGTATAGGGAGACTATGACCTCCCTTGATCTAGATGAGAATCCCTTCATGATAAGGTGGGCAATGTAGAAGGTCTTCCTAACTACTTTAGCTACATGGGTGTCAAATGACAGACTACTATCAACCTGGGTCCCCAGGTCCCTGATAACTTCTTCTGTACTCAGTGGATTGCCACCTATTTGGTAGCTAGGGGTAACCTTGTTTTTCCCGAAGGGTATGACTATGCATTTTTGGCATTTAACTTTAGGCCATGGCTCTGGCACCAGTTATCCGTTTCTGTGAGACCCTTCTGAAGGATATCTGTATCAGATGTGGTTTTCTACTATGGCCCAGTTTGCAGTCATCTGCAAACTTTGTCAGCCATAACCCTCCTGTGTTTGCTTGTACTGGAAAAGTAGATGCCAAACAAGAGTGGGCCCAGGACTGAGCCCTGTGGTACACCACTTGTGACAGGCTTTGAGTCTGACATGGCGCCAGCAACTCTGACCCTGTGGGTTCTGTCACTCAGCCAGTTTGCAACCCATCTTGTGATGTATGGGTTAACATTTAAGCTGATGAGTTTTTCAATGATACCCGAGTGGGGTATTGTATCAAAGGCCTTCGCCAGATCGAGGTAGGCTGTATGGACTGCCTTTCCCTCATCAATGGCTTTGGTGACTGTTTCGAAAAAGTCAACCAAGTTTAGAAGGCATGATCTGCCTTTGACAAAGCCAAACTGGGATGGATCCAAAGTCTGCAAATTCCTTATGTCTTTATTTATGAGGTCCATTATGATCCTCTCCATGGCTTTGCAGATAAGGCTTGTCAAGCTAATGGGCGGTAATTTCCAGGGTCGGTGGAGGCACCGCCTTTGTGAAGTGGGACCACAGTTGCAGTGCACCACTCCTGGGTACGTATCCAGAGGTAAGACTATGATTAAACAGCTGTCCTAGCTGTGGGTTTAATTCCTCGTTGAGTTCGTGGAGCACACAGCCGGGGACACCATCAGGTCCCATGGATGCTGTGTTTTTGCTTTGGAGAGAGCAGTTCTCACTTGGGCGTTGGAGATGTTTGGGGGCTGCAATCGCTTGGTATAGATATCTCTCCTTTTGGGGGGGAGAAGTTTGCACTGAACCTGTCAGCCAGTATGTTGGCAATGTCTGTAGGATCAGTAATCTTCACATCATTTTGAACTAGTTCTGAGCATATCTGGGAGTTTCCTCCCAGGTTTCTAACATAGCTAAAGAAGGCCTTATGATTGTCTTTTGAGTCTTTAGCTATTTTTCTCTCAAAATTTGCTTTGGATGATTTTATGAGAGCTCTTAGTTTTTACTTATAGTGATCAAGGGTGTCTTACCTTTTAAGGATTTTGCTCTATCTTGTAGTAGCTTCCTCCTTTTGTTGTAGAGTTTGTTTATGGCTGGGGTCCACCAGAGTGGACGCTTGCCTTTGGTACAAAGAGTCTTTGTTTTGCTTGGGATTGCCTTATCCATGCAGTCCTGCAGGTGCTGGTAGAAGGCATTTGTAAGTGATTCAGCGGCTTGAGTACTGTTTTCCGTCGGCTCGGGGGCCTTAAAGGAGACCACACTAGTCTTTAGAAGTGTGAAGTCGGCTTTCGAGAAGTTCTTTACTGTGGTCTTTTTTATTTCAGGTGGGGGTGGGATGAGGACCTCCAGCGAGATTAGTTTGTGATCTGATCTCACCAGTGAGGGGTATACTTCCGGTGTTGAACATTGTGCTCCCAGCTAGTTAGGAAAGTTACAAATAACTGCAAATGAGTGAAGTAGAAAGGAAATAGATTTAGAGAGTGACTAAATAAGAAATATATATCCAAATATCCATAAAAATATCAAGAAAAATACCACTTAGCTTGAGAGCTCGGTGAAACGCTGCTATATGGCTACGTGGCAAACGAGATCTGAGGTAACACGGCGAAGGGCATTGCGGGTAGCAGCTTAGCTCAAGAGGTTTTGGTGTACGCGAGCTTGGTAGTAGGCTGACACTGTCCTGAGAGGCTCGGAACCGAACCCCATCAGTGATGAATGGAAAGAAGATTAACAACATCAGATCATATTTTAAGGGAAAACAAGTAAATGTGAGAACACTAAATATAATGAAAAGTTTTCCTTTAGCAATAAATTTTTCAGCTCGTCTTTCAAGCTTTAGCAGAGTACTACTTTTTTTCACTTACATTTTTATGAATACAAGCTGATATAACAGGGCAATAAAAGCCAGAGCACTTGTTTCTTCAAAGCTAAAAGTTAATGTTTTCTGAAAGCTTGCAAGTTGTTTTCACATCTGGGAGAGGAATAAAGATAATAGAATAACAGACACCAATTAGTGTAAGTAGAAGATAAGGCAAAGATATACATCTTAGCATGGATAACCACAGTTTCAGGTTAATTAAGGCCTGTGTTATCAGTTGTCTATTTGGGAAAAATGTTAAAGATTCTTCTATTTTCCAACCTATTGTTGTTTGAATTGAGATATTCCTTCAACGTTTCATTTAATCACCACTGAATACATTTATTTTTTTGTCTAAACTACCTGAAGCCATCTCTTGAACCAAAGCTGAAGCATGAACTGATTTTGGCTGAACGGCTGCAGATTCTTTCCCAGACAATGCTGCCTCTTCACATTTTCTGTTTCATTTTCTTACAGGTTTTCAACATTTCTTCTTTGCTGACATCCAGGCACTGAAGTGAATTTTACTAAAAAAAAGTAATCACTGGCACTCCATTTTTTTCACTTTTTGCTTTCACACTGGGATAGCTGAAGTTGTAGTGTTGTTGCCTCACAGCAAGAGGTTCTCCCGTTCAATTTTCAGATGGAGTGTGGGGAGTGCCTTCTGTGTGGAGTCTGCATGTCCTCCCCACGGTTGGGTGGGCGTTTGAAAGATATGCGTAAATGGGCATGCCTTTGTTGAAGGTTGAATGTCTAGCTGGCACCTCGGCGTTCATGACAATCTACTGCCAATCATTAGCGGACCGGAGTTCCACTGTGGCGACCCCTAACTGGGAAAAGCCGAAAGACAACAACAACTGAGACTGCTGAAGTTATAATATTGATCAGTGTGCAGCCACCTTGGAAGTCCCATAAGAAAAAACTCTTGATTTTTTTTTAAATGACAATCATGATCCCCTAATATGTCTTCTTTCATCTTCTTTTTCAAATGCGATGATGAGCTATATTCCATATATTGGTGTTGCTGCTACATTTTAGATGTAGGCTTTCTCAACAAATATTATTCCCTCATTGCTTTTGCCTAGTGACAAGTGGAATGGATAATGAATGAGTCTGCAATTATCAAGTACTTTGGACTTGTGATTTGGTCCTGAACAGTACATTTATAAAGTATGTTTATCCTGCGAGTTCTTTTTCACTTTGCATATGTAGTTACAAAAAACATGGAAACCTACTACAGTTTTTACCAATCTCTAACACTGTACACTACAGACCAAAAATAGAAGCTGCATGTAAACATATAAAACAAATCTGAAAAAATATAAGCGTGCAACCTGACTAAAATGTGACTCTCATTGTAAAGATATACTACCCCAATAGAGGAGCTTCTTGAAAGCCCACACTAAGGAGAACCACTTACACTCTTGATGACCAGGTAAGTAAAACAGTGAAGAGTCACATCAGGAACAACATTACTTTCATCTTATACTCATGAAAGATTCATGGCATTTAAGAATTGCTGGTTTGGAAATAGCTTGTAAAGAGTTCCTTTCAAAGGTATCCAAGTATAACCAGATTACTGCTACACAAATGCAGAAATGAAGAAAGCAGTACAAGAAGTAACAGCCCTAGATGACTGTGCTTTGGCACTGTCAAACTAATACAGCAAAATTACAATCAGCTGGCCACCTGGAGAGGGTCTGCTTCACGATGATTTTTGAGGCAAAAATATTTGATGAAACCTGGCATCAAGGAAATGGCCTATACAATCCAGAACCTGTACTGGCTGAAGGTCAGACTTTAAGTTTCACTTTCAACCCCAGAAAGATGAACAATATAAAAGATGCTCTTTCTTTCTCTCTCTCTCTCTGTGTAACAAGACTGCACTTGGGTGGCCAGTAGCTAAATATCTAGGCATGGCATACAACAGAGGTCCCTGGAAACTCAGAAGAGAGCAACAATAGACACACCTTGGAATGAGGTGAGAAAAGGAACTAAAAGTGACTGCCTTCTGCTCAGAAGTGCAGATACCTCTTGGAGGCTTTGGAAATTTTAATGTGAAGGTAAGAAATTCCAGAGGTTCAGACAGCACAAGCAATCTCCTCTGAGTCAGCATGAGAGGTTATATTACATTTTACATTTTTTCCTGTCTGTGCCAGGTCTACCAGCCATTCCATGTACCTCCAGACTTACTGCAGTTATTGCTTGGGTCAGTGACAGATCTAAGGCAACAGGGCTCTGCATTTAAATTTCTCCAGGTCTTCTGGGTTTCTAATATCATGATGGAGATACCCCATTCCTAAGTCAAAGTATGACTAAAGTTCATGAAATTAGTATTGTTTCAATCTTTGTTGTTAACCAGAAGTGCTCTTCACAACACCCACAATGTGCCCAGTAATGACTCCTGCAATTTGTATGGAGTTACATGCATTGGTAACGTATCTAAGTACGACTGTAAATTCTTTTTTTTTTTTTTTTTTTTTTTTTAAAGACCCACTGCTCCTACTACTACTGGAACCATCTGGGTATCTTTCTTCCACATTGGCCTCGCTTCTGCCTGCAAATCCTGTTATTTTAAGACTATATGTCGATCTTAATTAAGACACTGTAGTCACTAAATGTAGCGATTTCAATCATGGACTACTATATCTGGTTTTCTTGCATCTATTTTATGAACTGCTGGTAACAGATGATCCCATGTAATACAAACTTCATCATGTTCTATGATGCTTTGTGGCTCATGTTTCTAGTGCTTTTCAGCTACTTCAGTATTCTAATGTTTGCACAATCCTCAATGCAACAGTCTTGCCACATTATTATGCCTTTCAGTATACAGTCCTTCTGCCATTAGTACATCACAACCAGCAACAAGATGTGCAACTGTTTCCAGTTCTGTTTTACAAGACTTACATTTGTCGGTTTCTCACACATGTTCAATGGACTTTGTAAACCAATGTGTACATAATCCACTATATGGGTTGCCAATATTAACCTTTCATCTTCTGGTTTAAATTCATCTCTCCTTAACCATTCCTGCATTCGATCCTGATCAACATGAGGTTGTTCCAATATTTTTCTATACTTGCAATTACATTTATGCATTTTCCACATTTTTTGCCTTCTCATCTGATCCTTCACCTTATATTCTTTCTTTTGTTTTTTGGCACATTTAGTTTCTGTCTGATTTTTTATCTACTTCTGGCTGATTTCCTTTTCCGCTTGACACTGATGTGCTTCTGCTAAACTAAGGGAAGTCATGTTAGACTTATTCACCGCATGTTTCAAAACTTTCTTGATGTTTGAGTCTTGTGAGGTCAGTAGATATGTATGCAGTTCCATTATTGCAGATCTATACATGTACTCAATTTCAAGGAAGCCCATACCTCCTTCAGTACAGGGAATATACAGTCTTGGTATGCACTGATTTTTATAAATCACTTGATGACTGTGAAGTATCTTTCATGTTTTCCTGTCCAAACTATCCAACAGCTTTTGGGGCCAGTCAGTCACTCCAAAACTGTAAGTTAGGACAAGAAGATCAAATTAGTTTATAGCCTGGACTTTATTCCTACATGTCAATGTTATTTTTAGTATTACGTTTTCTAAAATATTCCTTACTATGTTTTATTCGCATTTGTTCATGTTTTATTGCTGATCCTTCATCAACACTCAAACACATGGCTGAGTATGCCTGTGCTTCTCTCTGAGGAGGTCTCACTTGGCCTACACATTTCCCATCCCCTTTGCAGCAACTTGGTATGGTTCCTGGATGAGCATTCAATATCAGCTAGCATCATTTTTCTCTGCCTCCTGAACAGCTCTGCCTCCTGAACAGCTCAGCCAGGCTCACTTCTACCTGCTGATCATGCCTCCTCAGGCGATGTCCCTGGCCTCCACCAGGAATAGTTGCCAAAAGACACCCATGTACCACCCTTTCCTTGGGATGGGCAGACCCATCTCTCCCTGCTGCACTATCAGTCACGTGAAATGCTAAGTGAACCTGGGTCACCTGAGTCATAGTCAGGGGTTTATACCACAATGCCACCAAAGTATTGCATGGGAGAACAGATTTAAAATTGACATTGCAAAGCGTCTTTGGGGATGAACATATTTCAATTAGTGAGGTACAGAACAGAACAGGTCTGAAGTCCCTTGTTTTTTTGGGTGCTGAAATAAACCTGAAGTCTGGTTCTGTGGTGCATAGTGATGGGAGTCCCGACTATGACAGAGGTGACTGGTGTTTGATTACTGGCCCTGGCACTAGAGGAACTAGACAGGGAAGCAGAAGGAGTGAGGGGGTGGTGTCTCCTTGTCTCTCCCAAGGGAGGGTGGGGTAGGAAGTGTTGAACTCCATCAGTGGTACACTGGATAAGTGTGATTTCAGTGGTGAACACTGATAAAACTAACTCACATGCTTTGAGGGGATAGAGGCAGGGCTGCCTGAAGGGAATGACACTTGTTAAAGTAAGGGGATGTCCCAGTGCTTTGCAAAGTGTGCAGGACTAGGGCTGCATAATTTATTTATTAATTTATTTACCTTTTATTGACCAAGTTAGCCTGACTAGGCTAGTAGCCTCTTTTCAGGGGAGACCAAAGGTGATATTTATACTACTACGGGAAATTTAGCCAGGGCATCGGAGAACTTTCCTTGCTCTATTTGATAGGTGCTGAGGGATCTTTTACATCCACCTGAGCTACCATCAACTCAAGTAGACGGGGCCTTAGTTTAACATCTCACCCAAAAGATGGTACACTCAGGAGCGCAGCACCCCTGTTATGCTGCACTGTATTGTCAGCAATCGATTTACCTGATGTGGGAATGGAACCCACAGCCTTTTGCACCAAACACAATTGTGCTACGTATTGCACCACTGACACTGACAAATGATAAAAATATATCAAACCACTCCAATGTCTGACTGGAATTTTTGATTATTCTGTGCCTTGAAAGAAGATACTTTGTCTGATGAAAGGTTGGGTACATGAAACATCCTAGATACCTCATGTATTAATTTGCTTCTACAATCACACTGTTTGAGAATCTGTTTAACAGAGGGCACAAAACACCAATTCAGAACATAAAAGTGTATTCAGAATTTTGACTTTTAAATCATCACAGAAGTTCTGATTATGCACCCAAGCATACTATCTTAATACAAAAGGAAAAGCAACATTTCTCAAGACTGCATCTGCACATTTAAGCATACCTCTCAAAGCAGGTTCCAAAACCTGAGTCAAATCAGAAACAATTTCATGCATATATGGCTTTTGTTCTGCAGGTAAGAATGCAGCAAAATCATTCAAACTATGCCCAAACTACAAAATAAATGTTCACATATAACCTTGATAACTGAACATTCTAAAGGACAGATTATTAAAAAGAGACACAGTTTTGCCCTGAAGATCTAACCACTTTCCCTCTTGATCAGAAGGCATTGGATTAGATAAAGCCAAGGCCTTTTTATTTGAGTAGGCAGCTAGGGAGACCTCAGCTGGGTTAGCAGTGAAATGAGAAGAGAGACCCGTCATATCTGAGGAGCACCTATACATTCTCTGAGCCTTTTTAGGGGGTCTACTTCACATTGTCGTAAGCTGACAATATCAAGTCTGATACTGTCGGCACAATATCGAAAGTGAAGAACATCGTGCAAGTAAACAGAAATCTCCGTAAGGGGAGATTTCCATTTACCTCAGTGTAGTGCTGTCTTGGAGTTGGTATATTTAAGTAGGGTGTGTGTGGGGGGGGGTGCAGCATCTCAGGTGGGGGGTGCAGGGGGGCTTGCCTCCCTGCCTGTGCCATTTAGGTTTATTTATTTATTTATTTTTACGTTATTCGATGTTTTACTTAATCATCAATAAAGTTCGACCTTTATTGATTCGATTAAGTAAACTTTCGATAACTTGATTTAGTTCCTTTTTAGGGACTGCTGGGATAGATACTGGCATCCTGCAGGCAGCTCTATAAATATCTTACAAGGCCAGTAAGAGAAGCGGGACAGTTACATAACTGGCCATCTCATCCTCTATATGGTCACATACCCTGCTTAGCTCTGGGGTAGTTCCCAACTGCTCTCAAGCAAAAAAGTACAGTTGTGTACACTTACCATAAATGTAGATGTTCGAATGTATTCACTGTTGCAGTCATTACATTTGGGTAATCTGCTGGCAGGTTGCCCTCAGTCGGCCTGATTAACAAAGTCTTGGGTCCTGTGTCGGTTGCTGTCCCTTCTTCCATGACATCAGGTCGTCAGGGGTATAAAACATGCAGCCGACGCAATTACATCAGTTTTTCTTGCCCCAGATGTCAGGTGCCCCCTAATGGGGGGCAAAATAAAATTAAAAACACAAAAATATACCTCCAACCAAAAGCATATACTCCAAAAAGGCTTTTAAGCATAGTAAAAGAAAGTAGAGGTATAGTAAGAGAAAAACAGGGGGCTGGAGGGAGGGTAACCAGGACTGCAACAGTGAATACACTCAGACATCTACATTTATGGTAAGTGTACACAACTGTACTATGTTCTTCGTATTTCACTGTTGCAGTCATTACATTTGGGTAGATTCCCAAAGCTATGGTTGGGAGGATGGATTTATACAGCATTAGGAGAAGCTATAAGGCCCTGCAAGACAACAGTGGCAAAGCCAGTTCTGGATTTAGAGAAAATTGGTAAATGGTAATGTTTGGTGAAAGTATGAACTGAACTCTAGGTAGCAGCTTCTAGAATATCCCTGGTAGGAACACCTCTGAGAAAGGCTGCAGAAGTAGATGCAGCCCTGGTGGAATGAGATCTGATCCCCTGGGGGATAGGTTTTTCATGGTGCTTATAGCAGAAATGAATGCAATGGCTTATCCACTTAGAGATGGTTTGTTTTGAAATAGCCTTTCCCTCTGCCCCTGCAGCAAATGCTACCAGCAGTTGTTCAGATTTTCTTCGAGGTTTAGTCCTGTCCAAGTACAATATAAGCTGTCTGTGCACATCCAATGAATGCAGAATCCGTTCCCTTTATTCTGTGGATTGGGAAAGAAAGTTGGCAAATGAATGGACTGATTAAAAGCCACACTGGATACCACCTTGGGCATGAAGGATGGATTGGTCCTGAGTGACACCCTGTCCGCATGAAAGATGATAAAAGGCTCCACTGCCATAAGGGCCTGTAACTCAGACATTCTTCTTGCTGAAGTGATTGCCAGAAGGAAGGCTGTTTTCCAGGAAAGAAATTTTAAGTCTGCAGTAGCAACTGGCTTCAAAGGAGGTAGAGTGGGTTTCTCCAATACAAAGTTAAGGTCCCAGGCAGGGGTAGGAGCTCTCCTGGGTGGTCTCAAGTTTTTGGCCCCTCTGAGATACTGCTTGAGCAGAGGATGAGAGAAGAGGGGAGGTTCTGTGTTATAATGAGCTGAAATGGCTGAGGCGTGGATTTTAATGGAGGAAAAAGACAGGCCCTTGTGAAGCATCTCAGTTAAGTATTGTAAAATCTGAGGTAAAATGGGCGCTGCTGTGCTCATCACTTGAGATTGATTCCAAGCACAGAATCTTTTCCATTTGTCAGCATAAGATTTTCTAGTTCTAGGTCTTCTCGCCTCCAAGATGACATCCATCACAGGTTTGCTGAGGGATACTAAGGTTGAATTTAAGTGATTAGCCAAGCTGCAAGGTTCAATGTTGGGAGCTGAGGGTGCAGAATTTGGTTCTCCTGCTGAGACAATAAGGAAGGTGTCTGAGGCAGGTGCCATGGAGAAATTTGCGACACACTGTGCAGGAGTGGGTACCAGTGTTGGCGTGCCCAGTCTGGAGCAATCAAAATCATTCTTGGTTTGTCCTGTTTAACTTTTAGCAGAACTTTGGAGAGCAGAGGCAGAGGAGGAAAGGCGTAGAGTGATTTTTTTTTCCCAGCTGAATGAGAGAGCATCCACTTTCCAGGCTTTGTTGTGAGAAGCCCTTATGCAAAATTTGTCCAACTGGTAGTTGTGGGGGGAGGCAAATAGATCTATGTCTGGGCTCCCCCATTTGCTTGTCAACATGTTGAAAATCCATGGTTCCACTTTCCACTCATGTAGGTCCATGAAATTTCTGCTTAGTCCGTCTGCCAGTGTATTCAGTTTTCCTGGCAGGAACTGAGCTTGTAGTTGCACTTGGTAGCTCAAGGCCATGTTCCACAATGCCATGGCTGGTCTGCAGAGGGGATAGGAATGTGTACCCCCCTGCTTGTTTATGTACCACATAACTGTGGTGTTGTCCGTCTTTACCATTAGTTGTCCTGGATGAATGTAGTCCTTGAAGTCTGTCAGAGAATTCTGTACAGCTAACATTTCTTTTTGATTGATATGTAGGTGCAATTGATTTGGGTTCCATTTGCCCTGAATGCACTTCCCTGCCAGGTGAGCCCCCCATGCATAGTCTGATGCATCTGTAGTTAGGGTTTGGGTGGCAGGGGATAGTGTGAATGGCAGTCCATTGTTTTGGTGGCAGGTCTCTGCCCACCATAGAAACTCCAGGCGTAAGCAAGGTATGATAGGAATCATTGTTTCCAGGCTGTGACAATGTTGACTCCATAGACTTTTTAAGTACCACTGAAGTTTCCTCATATGCAGTCTTGCATATGGAATTAGAAGAATGCAAAAGGCCATGAACCCCAAGGCTTGCAGTATTTGTCTTGCAGATAGCAGGGTTTTTGTGGCCACTTGTCGGAAGTAAGTTACCAAATGAATTTGCTTTTATGGCGTGAGGAAAGCCATCTGGGCAGTTGTATTCAACCTTGCACCCAGGAATGTAATCGGTTGAGAGGGTACCAGTTGTGATTTCTTTTCATTTATGGTGTACCCTAGACAAGTTAGAACTCTTTTTACAAACACCTGGTATTCTGCCTGATTTAGACAATCGTCCAGATATGGATATATTTGACTATTTCTTTGCCTGCAAAATACAATTACTAGAGCCAGGCACTTTGTGAATACCCTGGGTGCAGCCAAATGGCAGTGCAGAGAACTGATAATGCAAGTAACCTGCTTTGAAGCGTAGGTATCTTTGCAAGATTCCCTGATTGGGATATGCAGGTAAGCTTCTTTTAAATCTAGAGTTGCCAACCAGGCATCCTTGCCTAGCATAGGGAGTAACTGGTGAAGAGTCAGCATCTTGAATTTTGGAATGTCCAGAAAGGTGTTTAGAGTAGACAGGTCCAGAAATGGACGCCATGAATTGTCTTTTCTGGGTACCAGGAAAAGCCTGGAATAGAAGCCTTGTCCCTTTTCCTCTTCTTGTACCGGTTGAATAAGCCCCCAAGTTTAAGAGGGAAAGTACTTGTTTCTGAGCCTCTGCCCACTGATTTGGGGGCAGGTCTGGCCACCCGTTTGGTGCTGGTAACGTGTGGAAATGAAATCTGTATCCCTGGGACACTATATTTAAAATGCATTTGTCCTGGGTTATGAGTTCCCAGTTTTTTGCATAAAAAGCAATCTTTCCCCCCCAAAGGGGCGGCTGAAAGGTAAGTGCTTGGTAATTTTAAAGGAAAGACATTGAGTCTGTTTACCATAGGGGGTGTCTTGTTATTTCCAGATTTGGAAGTGGAGGCCCCCCATTGCTTAGTTCTGAGAGCCCCTTGGGACTGAAACCTGGTACTTTTGGTGTGTCTGGGTTTGGCCAGTTTTTTGGACCAATTCTTAGTAGGCCAGTGCCTACTAAATCTTGGAGGTTGCACTTGTAAGAAAACTTTCACAGTTTGCGTAGATTTAGCTTCATCTTCCATCTTTTTTAGAACTTATTCAGCCTTATTGCCAAACAGATGGTCCTGATTTAAAGGAGCATCCAACAACTTTGCTTTAACATGATCAGGCAGAGATTGCTCCTTAAGCCAAGCATGCCTTCTAAGCACAGACCCAGTAACAGCAGCCCTACAAGAGGCCTCTAAAGAATCAAAACCACACTGCAAAGTACGTTTTCCAGCTTGTTCAGCTGAATGCAGTAAATCCTGTAAATCTTTATTTCCCACACAGTCAGAAATCAACATCATTTTCTGTTTAAGCAGTCCCATAATATGCTGTTGATATTTTAGCATTTGAAATTGGCAGTTTAAAGCCCTGATTGCCAAGGCTGCAAAAGTATAAACCTTTTTATCCCATCTATCTAGCGCCCTGGAGTCTCTATCAGAAGGAGTAGGATTTTTAGCAGTAGAAGCCTTAATGCCCTTGGGCTCCTGAGAAATGGTTTCTAGGTCTGCAACAGGATTTTTGAAAAGGAACTTGTGGGACTCAGGAACCCTGTAGTATCTGTCAGATTTACTAAGAGCCGGAGGCAGGGAATCAGGGGCCATACTGGATTCTGAAAACACATAATCAACAATGTCTAGTACAGGAGGTATAGCCAAAGGCCTATGCTGGGGCAGAGGGAGGAAATTCCTAAGCCTCTTTTTAGATTCAGAAAATTCCTGACATTCCCAGTGGAAATGTTCCCTTAAGGTATGTAAAGTTTCCCCAAAAGAAAAAACCTCGGGGGGGAAGCAGTGGGAATGGAATCCTCTGCATCAGAATCCTCATAAGTAGGAATGGACAAATCCAGGTCATTGGAAGAATTAGAAGAAACAGAGTCCTGATCATAAGATTCATAGTCAAGATCAGTCCTACACCTCTTAGAAGGGTGGAGGGTTGACTACCCCTGATTAGAGTAATAAGATCTTCAGCCATTTTGGTTATTTGTTTTTTTAGGCATAGGGGCCTGAACATGTGACCTGGGCATCATTTTTTTGGACATATTTCGAGATTTAGGCCTCAGAATAGAAGGTGGAGTCGGTTTAATATGCAAGCCTGTAGGCCTGAATACACCCTCAGAAGCCAGTGCCTGCACAACGGCTCCCGATCCATCCAAGATACAGACATCTGCGGGTTCCATAGGTGAAGAGTCTCGCGGCATAACAGACTCTGAATGGGTCTCAGTAGAGGCCTGCGAGTCAGAAGTAGCAGGTATTAGGGGCTGCGAAAGCACCTCACTGAGTACTGGCGACTGGCTTAGGAGAAGCGTCGGCGGCAGTTTTGGACCTCAACGGCCTGTCTCTGTCTTTTTCTTTGCGTTTTTCGGAATTCCGGTAGTCGGATGGCTATCCAACGTCATTTCTGGATAATTAAACTGAGAACCAAAATATTTACAGGCAAAAAAGTACCGACGATGGACAGTGCGCTGATTAAATAAAGCACAAAACCGACAGCAACATACGTCGTGGTCAGGGCCTAGGCAAGGAATGCAGTACAAATGAAAACCTTTATGAGGTATTTGCTTCCCACAAGTAATGCAATTAACTTTTAGTGACATCGGTAAGGAGCAAGAAAAAGTTTCCCCAACGGGGTACTTAGCTTTAAGTTTGAAGACTGGTTCTGAAACTCGAAAACGAAAATTTCAGGAGTCGGCCGACCGGCACTTGCGAACTGCTTCTGCTTCGGACACCGCACGGCAAGAAAGACTGATGTAATGGCATTGGCTGCATGCTTTATACCCCTGACGCCATAGAATAAGGGACAGCAACCGACGCAGGACCCAAGACTTTGTTAATCAGGCTGAATGAGGGCAACCTGCCAGCAGATTACCCAAATGTAATGACTGCAACAGTGAAACACGAAGAACATCATCATTAAATCTAGCAATCACATGAAGAAAAGTGAACACCTGTTTGAACTGGAGCTCAGGTTAATCTTTTATAGAATCAGTGTTATTGGACTCAAATCTCGATAAGAAATCACAGTTGCCCTCATCAGATTTTTCATCATTCTCAGAAACAAAAGAAAGGTTTCTATCTAAACTAGCACTAGAGCCATGTATAGAAGCACAACCGTCAGAATTAACTGCCTGCAGAACACTCTTAGCAAAGGAAACAACATCAGCCTTATAAACTATATAACACCACAAACTGAAGAATAAACCAAAAAAACAACAAGCCAGATATTCACAAGATTTTAATATACTCTGAAGTCTTGGCCAAAGCCTTCAAGGAGTTATATCCTACACAAAAAGCCCACACCTTAAATGCACTCCATAATAAAACAATCAACACTTAATTATCTAATTAAATAAGATATCTCCAGTTAAATTCCTCATTTAACCCTTTCGGGGCCAAAGTCTCAAATTTTAAAATTTAAACAACAAAAGATTTATCAAAAGCACTTTATCAAACTGGGAGACGCATATTTTTTCTAAAACAGCACCTTGTAATTCCCTACTGTTCCCACAGTAAAAATTCTTAAAATGTGTACCAATGGAACTCTCTTCTTTTCTGTTAATAAAATCTCTCACATGTTCTAACATTTATATTTTTTTTTATTTCATTTTTTTTTTTGTTATAAACAACTATAATCTGATTATCAGCCATATGATGGAGCTTTTGTTTCTTTTTCTTGTGAACTTCACTACTAGATAAAATATCTGGGGACAGAGTATTATGTCTGGCAAGGGATCTCTTATCCAGGACTATTCCTGCACCTAAATTGTCTGGTTCTTCCATACCTGCAACCAGGCACTGGAAGATGAAGAGGAATTTCACCTTTCAACATGACAATGACCTCAAGCATACATCCATATCAACAAAATAATGGCTTCACCAGAAGAAAATTAAAGTTTTGGAATGGCCCAGCCAGAGCCCAGACCTAAATCCAATAGAAAATCTGTGGGGTGACCTGAAGAGGGCTGTGCACAAGAGATGCCCTTGCAATCTGACAGATTTGGAGCACTTTTGCAAGGAAGAGTGGGCAAATATTGCCAAGTCAAGATGTGCCATGCTGATAAGACTCCTACCCAAGAAGACTGAACGCTGTAATTAATTCAAAAGGTACTTCAACAAAATATTAGTTTAAGGGTGTGCACACTTATGCAACCAGCTTATTGTACGTTTTTTATTTTTTATATTTTTCCCCCAACAGATTTGTTTGTTTTTCAATTGAATTGTACAGGTTATAGGTCACATTAAAGGTGGGAAATGTTTTGAAATTATTTATTGTGGTCTAATTTTTTTTATATCACAAAAACCTGGCATTTTAACAGGGGTGTGTATACTTTTTATATCCAGTGTGTGTGTGTGTGTGTGTGTGTGTGTGTGTGTGTGTGTGTGTGTGCACGTGTGTATGTATATATATATATATATATATATATATATATATATATATATATATATATATATAAGTAAATAATGCATAAATCTTGAAAATAATCCAAGTTCTGCAATATTTTCTTGTCAAAAGATGAAAATAAAGCAGACTATCAACAGTAAAGACAGATGCGTTTAACAGCAGACATACGTACTGTTTGTCTGCGAGAAATACTGAAAGTTTCTTCAAAAACAGTGAAAATAAACATTTGACAAAGACAGAAGCCCAATAAATACCATTGTAAGCAGAAATTCCCACATGAATTACTGTAAACACTCACAGAAATAAAATATTAATAAGTATTTTTAAATGAACATAAAACAGAATGAGAATTATAAATCCCTCCATCCTCAACCCCTTTTCCCATTTTTGCACATGGGGTTGGGGTATCACTTCAACAGTGACAATCATCTAGAGCCAAAGTTTACACCTGACAGTAAGGTTTTCCTCAAATAGGGCTTATCTGAGCAGTAAGAAATTGGCACCAGATCTTGTGAAGAGTCAGAGGACTTTCTTCTTTGGATGGCAGAAAAAGACTAAACACTCACTTTCCCTGGCAGCTGAAACCTTCTCCCTAAATATATGCTTAGCCAATCAGCTATCACAGCAAGAGACAGGGAGGGGAGTCTGAACTTTTGAAAGCTGGCCAGTGCTTGGTTACCTCGACAGATAACCCAAAATGCCTTTGAGGCAGAGGAACGGTGAACATCTAATGCTAACTCTTCTATATCTTAGCAAAAGATAGTTTTGCATGATGAATCTTTGTGCTGCAGAAGTCAAGTCTTGCCTTATTGCTTTCATACACTTGGGATGTCTGTCAACTTTTAGTTTGGGGAGGGAGAGATCTCTTAAATGGAGAAGACAAAAAAAGTTACCTTGGTGTCATTAGTAAATTGTATCAGCAGCAGCCAGTAGTGCTGGCATGCAGAGATTTCAGATCCTACTGTTCTAGTCACCATTTCCACAACATTGCTATCTAGGCAGACAATAAGGTTGCTAAGGCTACAGTTACTCCCCAGGACATTATCTTTACCTTCAAACTGCTGTCACACAGCTCCTCTGCAACATGCTAAAACATCTGACATATCTCATTGGAAATATAAGATGAACAATAAAATCTGGAGGATTAAAACAGTAAGAAAAGAGGATGAGAAATGAACATCCATTTATTACCAGATTTGTCTACTGCCCATGAACCTTTATTTGGAAGTGGGGGTATCGACCAACTGGGTTTTCAAGAGCAGAGGTTATCCTTAGGCTGCAGCAAAAACAGTCACAACAGGGCTGGGAGTTTCTGCCAGACTACACACTCCCTGAATGTCTGAAAAAATCTCGACAGCCTTCTTTGGTGAAAAATCCACTACTTCAGGTTTCCTCCATACAATTTTGGGCATGTCCTTTATTATCTCTATTAAAGGAAAGACCACACAAGAGGACTGCTGAGGAAAATGATAGTCTTCCTGTACTTTTGCTTGGGGTGAACAGGCAGTTTCTGTGAGGTAGTCCCTCTCTTCTTTGCGTCAAACCTATGAATTTACCACAACTTAGTGAACTAGATACAGGACAGATTAAACAACTCATAAGTCTGTTCCACTGTCTCCTTATTCACAACTAATAAATATCTTCAACATCCAAAATGGCCACACACTGACCAATAGCTTGATTTCAACTTTCCCGGAGTGAAAAAAAGAATTTGAGAAATAAGAGCCAGAAACTCGCAAGTTTTAGCAAATTCAGTTACTGGCTACTAAGTGCACTGCCTGGATGCCAGCAAAGAAGAAAATTAGCCTGAAAGAAAAGCAACTAGAAAAGGTGAAGAGAAAACAATGGCTGGGAAGAATCCTGCAGCTGTTCAGAAAAATGTAGTTCAAGTGCCAGCTGTGGTGTAAGATATGGCTTCTAGCAATCTAGAGAAAAAGATAAAATAAATGTGCCCAGAGTTAATTAAATAAACAAAACACTAAAGGAGTATATCAGCTCAAAAAGTTGGGAAAAATGGAAGAAGTTTTAAACAGCTATTCAGATGAACTGATAAAAATGCAAAAATAAGAGCATGAAATGAAAAGGCTGTCTGAGTATGAGATTGCCCAAGAACGGTTTCAAAAAATGGCAGAGTTAGAGTACAAAGCACACTGGCAAACCTGAGATTTTCTGCTGTATCAGGAATTTGGAAGGAATAGATTGTGATAATTTTATGAAAGCACACATAAGCAATTGAACTGGTATTCCACAGCAAGATTTGTTAATTAAAAGGGCACATTGTGTGTATGCTCCAAACCGGTCTATGAGAAAGCAGCCAAGACCTATATTACTAAAAATGCAATCATACCAACAGAGAGAATTGATCCTGACAAATTTGTAACAAAGAGGCAAAGTATTAAAAAGTGTAGACAATAGAGTACTTGTGAAAAATGATTATTCACTGTACACCACACAAAAGGAAAAAATAGCCCAGAAATCAAGGAATGTCGAGAGGCATGTGCGAGATTCAAACTGCTGTATCCAGCTGTATTTCAAATATTTTTCCAAGAGGATCAAAGTTATTTTTCAAACATCTTTACTAAATTATCACATGCAACACAGGCAAACTTATAGTTATATAAAAGTAATTAAACCACATTAATAAGTTTAGATTTATAAACATTATACATCACATATATTGTTCTATACAATATATAGATATAAAATCATCATTACATAAATTGTTTAATTCCTGCCTTCTCTCAAACATCATTTCTCCTCCCAAAAATTTTCTGCATATGTAGTTCCCATAATTTCCATTTTCGTTCTAGGTAGTTTATACTCCTACCCTTTTCTAAAGATCTCACTTCCAGTTCTTTTATCTCTGTTACAGTACTATTCACTACTACAAGTATGGCTGGTTTAGACCTTGATTTCCATTTTGAAGTAATTGCTTTTATAGCAGCCACCAGAATTAAACTTAACAAGGCCTTACAAAAGTCTAGACAATTCAGATCCTGTATCTCGGCTCAAAAATTAATTTTCTTAGTTACACTCATTTGCTCACCCAGTATTCCTCAGCACCGTGCAGCCAAAGGATGCTCTACCCCTGGATGTCAAATCCAATTTATAATGTGTAATAAAGGTGTGAGGGGTAGCCCACGTAGCTGCTGCACAAATATGATCAAGTGGTATCCTGGCTTGAAAGGCTGCAGAGGTAGACAGAGACTTGGTAAAATGAGCCTTGATCCTGTGGTGTAAAGGTCTGCCCTCCAAATTGTAGATGAAGGCTATGCAACCAGAAATCCAATTAGACAATGTCACCTTAGAAACTAGTAAGCCCAATCTGGAGTCAGAAAAAGAAATGAGTAACTGGTCTGACTTCCGAAATTCTTTGGTCGGTTGCAAATAAAAACGTAGCTGTCTATGAACGTCCAGGTGGTAGAAATGATATTCAGCTGCATTACAGTGATTGGGAAAGAAAACTGGAAGCTCAATGGACTGATTTAAGGTGGCATTAAAACAAATTTTGGGAACAAACAAAGGATTGGTATGTAAAGATACTCTGTCTTTATGAAAGATTAAATAAGGTTGTTTGATAAACAGGGCTTGTAGCTCAGATACACATCTGGCTGACGTAATGGCTACTAAAAACACAGTTTTCCAAGACAAATATTTTAAAGAAGATTAGTGAGAAGGTTCAAAAGGAGGGGATGTCAACTTGGACAACACAAAATTTAAGTCCCAAGAAGCCACATTTTCTTCTAATGGTGGTCTCAATAAAGTGGCCCCTCTCAAGAAAGTCTTGCATAGCTTATGAGACATAAGGTTGGCATTTGGGGACTCTAAATAAAAATGAGAGATTGCTGCCAACTGTACTTTGATGGTGGCCGCGGCAGATCCCTGCCGAAAAAGCTCCGAATCGAATTCCAGAATCACGGGAATAGGAGCAGTGTAAGGATACATGTTCATTTTCTGTGCCCAAATAGAAAACCTTTTCCATTTACTGTCATACAGCCTTCTGGTTGAGGGTTTATGCGAAGATAAGAGAATATGTGACACTGAGGAAGAAACATCATGAAGCCTGACTAGAAATGGAACTGGAGCAGCCATGCTGTCAATTTGAGGGTGTGGAGAGCGGGATGTAGTGAACCCAACATGTGAGATAATAGATCTGAAACTGGGTCCAGAATACAAGGATCATCCAGAAGAGGCTCGAGGAAGGGGAACCAGACTTGACAAGGCCAGTAAGGATCAATGAGGATCAACTGACTTTCTGAATCACTTTGGAGATAAGAGGGAATGGAGGAAAGGCATACAGAAGTCCTGTGGGCCAACTGTGGACCAGAGCATCTCTGGGTGTTTCTCCTGGAGGGGGAATCAAGGAAAAATAGCTGCTGCACTTGGCATTGACTGGGTTGGCAAAAAGGTCACAGCAAGGCTGCTCCCATCTCCGGAAAATCTGTTCCACTATTTCCCATTTCAGAGACCACTCGTGAGGCAGTAAGATTGCCAGGCTTAGCTTATCGACTATCACACTGGTTGTCCCCGGAATGTGTGTTGCCACCAGAAAGCGCTGGGAAGAAATCACCCATTCCCAAACTCGCATGGCCTCTTGACAGAGTGGGTAAGATCTGGTACCTCCCTGTTTGCTGATATACCACACAACCGACATGTTGTCTGATTGCATCGCAATCGTCCTTGGAGGAAGAAGGTCCTGAAGTGCTTGCAACGTCAGAAGCACCACCCTCATCTCCAGAACACTGATATGCAGATGAGCCTTGTGTTCTTGCCATGCGCTGTGGACAGTCCTGCCAAGATAATGCCCCCCTCACCCGACCTGGGAGGCATCCGTGGTCACAGTGGCAATGGGTTGGGCAGGAATGAAGGGAGCTCCCGTGAACAAGTGGTTGGGGGCTATCCACCAAAGAAGGTCCTTTTTGCATGATTCCATCAGCAGGATAGGGTGACTCAGCAGTAGATATTGGAATGACCACTGGGAAGATAGGAGCCATTGGAGGATTCTCATGTGCAACCTGGCTAACGGTATTAACAGAATGGTTGAGGCCAATGTACCAAGAAGCTGAAGAACCCATTTTGCTTTGACTTTCCGAAGTAGAAGAAGATGCTGAACTTGTGAGATGAGGTTTTGTGCTCTTTCGGCAGGGAGACAAACTGTCATATCCACTGTGTCTAACTCTGCACCTATAAAAATCACAGATTGTCAGGGCAGTAATGCAGATTTTTCCCAGTTTATGGAGATCCCTAGTTGAGCACAAAGTTGAATGGTGGCGTTCCTGTTTTGGATGAGTAGATGCCTGGTGGGGGCGGTCAGGAGCCAGTCATCCAAATACGGAAACACCTGGAATCCCTGATGTATCAAGTGAGCTGTCACTACTGCCATGCATTTGGTGAACACCCTGGGGGCTGTAGTGAGACCAAAGGGAAGAGCACAAAGATGATAATGACTGGCTACCAGCCGAAAGCACAGATATCTCCTTGACGTCTTGTCCATTTTTATATGGTAGTAGGCATCTTAGAGATCCAGACAGCACATCCAATAGTCTTTCCCTAACAACGGGAGTATCAGCTGTAGTGTGATCATCCAAAACTTGCCCTTCTTCACGGATTTGTTTAATCTGCTGAGGTCCAAACTTGGCCTCCAGTCTCTGGTTTGTTTTGGGACTAAAAAGAACCTGGAGTAAGTTCCGGATCCTGTCTGATCTGCTGGGACGGGCTGGATGAGTCTTTTTAAGAGCAACTTGTTGACCTCCACAGTTGCCTGATCCCTGTGATTGGGTGGAACAACTGGGATCTTTTTGGGAACAAACGGTGGAAGGGAGAAGGGTATGATATAGCCTCCGGTAACAACTCTTTGTACCCACTTGTCTTGGGTGATATTTAGCCAGGCTTCTGAATACAAAGAGATGCGACCTCCAATTGGCCCCAGAGAAACGCAGTCGGGTCTCTCATCAGGAGCGCTGATAAGGCCGCCCACGAAAGGAATCATGGCCTTGCTGGTATTGCGGACCACCCCTGCCTCTAGGGTGACGTCTACCATTTCCTCCTCCTCTGCCTCTGAAGGAGGATTCACTCTGTGTGTCCAGAAAGACCCTCTGGGACTTTTTGAACCACATTTTACCTCCCCTTTGACCTTTGGGGTATGGCCGAGAGGGAATGGTAAAACGGACTCCCACGGCAGAGAGAGAGAGACTTTCCTTCCTGCTCACACCGAGTGAGTGTTTCTTTCACCTTGGGGCTAAACAAAGGGGAACCATCAAACGGGGCGTTGGTGAAGGTGGACTTGAACGGCTCTGTAAAATTACACAGGCGCATCCAGGGGTGGCACCTAAGGGCAACTTCTGAACACGCTGCTCTGCTTGCTCCATCAGCCGCATGGGAGATAAGCCGCATGGAGGAGTTAACTACAGAATTTAGGGTGGACAACTGAGCAGAAATCCTATCAGGGACACCCTCAGGGCAAGCACCCTGTATGGAATCTCCTAACTCCTTCAGGAGATCCCTCTGCAACCTCGTAAATGAGTAAGATGGTTCAGAGATCTAAGTGTAAATGCCACTGAACTAAATACACGCTTCCCAAATCTGTCCATCTGTCGAGACTCCTTGTTTGGCAGATGAACAGAGGAAGAAGTCGCCACCAACTCCTTCTTCATGGCCGCCACCACCACCATGGCATCTACGGGAACGCCCTTAGACAAGAACTCTTTTCCAGGAGGGGCAGACAGAAACTTATTTGGTCTCCTGGGGACTGGCTCCATGGCATCGGGAGTATCCCACACCTTCCGACTAACCAGATCGATTAGTTCGTCGAAAGGTGGAGACACCCAAGAGGCAGAGGGTTGAGACCCGAAAGCCTTCAAGTACACCGACTCCTCATCAGAAGGGTTGACAGTGGGCCAGTCGCACCTCTGCTTAAGGATCTCCAGGATGTCCACAAAGGAGACATCATCAGAGGACGACTTGGGGGACCCTTCCAACTCCTCAAGGTCAGTGTCCGATGTCAAAGACTCATTCTGGGAGTCAATATGCTTCCTCTTGCATACCCTCTTCCGGGGGAGCTCCTCGAAGGGACATTCTGGGGAGGCCTCGGAAGAGTGGGGGCCACCAGCCAGTGTCTCCTGAGGCTGCGGGTCTCTGCTGTCTCCAGAGAGAGTAGGTGCTGAGACTGAAGTGGGTGCCCTGGGGGAAGAGTGACTGTACCACTGGCAGGGGCTGTAGGTTGAGACAGCAAGCTCATCACCTCGAAAGCCGACCTCTCCGGCTCCGAAGACCTTCCCCACTCTGAAGAGACAAAGGTTAGCGCCGGGGCCAAAGCCATCAGCTCCAAGATAGATGCAGGGTCCGAGCTCACCCTGGCGGTCGCACCGAGAGGAAGGCTCAGAAACGAAAAAGATTGATTTCAACCCTCCCCATTGGCACCGACAGAAGAGCTTTGGTCCCTGGCCACGATGAACAGAGCTGAGCGTGTCGGAGCCGAACTCTGCTCCAATGCAGCAGCAAGGGGAGCCAGAACCGAGAGTTCCTCCACTGGTAACAAGCACTCCGATTCCAGAAGGCCAACAAGGCTCGGAAGAGGAATAACAAATGAGGGCAAAACTAGATTGAGTGGCTCTGTAACAGACTGGGTCGGAGCCAACAAAAATTTTGGCAGAGCATATGACTTCAGGAGTCTCAGTACTACCCTCTCCACATCTTCTTCCGAAAAGCTCCTGGAAGATCTGGAAGATAAAGTAGGGGATCTCGACCTAGGAGGCACTGGAGACTTGATTAGCAAGGAGACTGGTAGGGATTCTACAGACCGGCTCCAAGCAGTAGAGTCAACTGCTATTTCCAATGGTTCAGAAGTCGCCACTGAAGCACCTGTGACCGACTCTGATACCAAGATTCTCTCCTTTGGCTCCGAAGACTGAGGAGTTGAAGAGGCAGATTTTGGTAATTTGGCAAGCAGCTCCGAGACACCAGCTGGTGCCGGAGAAGGCCTTTTTGATTTTGACTCCGATCTGGATTTAGTGAACCTGGAGGAAGCTGACGAACTAGATAAAGCTTCCTCAAAGGCTGGTTTCAAGAGACCCTCGAGTATCAGCTTGTTCTTTTTCTCCTGTAAAATTCTAGGAGAGAAAGCAAGACAGAACAAGCATGATTCTTGCAAGTGAATGGCCCCCAAACAGTAGACACAGCTAATGTGGCCATCCATTAACTACATCTTCTGGGAGCATTTCATGCATTTTTTGAACCCAGAGAGTATATGCTCCTTGCTATTCTTAGACATTGCAGACACACACGTAAAACCAGGGGGAGATAAGGAGAGAGAGAGAGAGAATAAATGAGGACTAGGTCTTCTAACTAAAATGGGCCTAGCCCTGCAGAAGAGTTACACGAGGACTAGGTCCTCTAAGTTAAATGGGCCTAGCCAGGTGCAACAGAAACTAGGTCTTCTAACTTAAACAGAGCAGGTATTTAACACAGACACACACAGAGGTTCAGTCACACAGGAAAAAATTTGAGATGTCAAAAATACACATTTTTCTGTAACCTACTAAAAGGCAGAAACTAGCCACAGCAATCTTATAAATATCACCTTAGCGAATCCCCGCCAAAGACAAGTTAACAGACAACAGAGACCAAAAGAGTCCGAGCAGTACAAATAAATCAACAGGAGCCCCTGTTGATTAAGAGTGGGAAAAAAAACGCCAAAACTAACGCTTTACCTAGGCAAAATGCGCAATGACGCCTAACTGGCACACAGGATACTAATACTACTACAGTCAAAAAAGTCCACAAAGACAACTTAGGCAAAAGCCTATAAGATAACAACACTAAACACTAAATATGCAATATCCACTATGAATGTAAAGAATTTGAAAAGGACTTAGCTAGAACCAAGAGAAGCACATCTGAACTCGTCGATGCAGCAAACGAGATCTGGGGATTGCACTGGTGCACCACGGGATACCTGCTTAGCCACGAGCCAAAAAGAAGTCTTCCAGCTTGTAAATCGTCTGAGTTGGAGCAGAGGTTCGGCTCCGAACCCATATGTAAAAATGAAGGTGAGATTGGACTACCTAACATTCATCATTACATAAATTGTTTAATTCCTGCCTTCTCTTAAACCTCATTCCTCCTCCCAAAAAATTTCTGCATATGTAGTTCCCATAATTTCCACTTTTGTTCTAGGTAGTTTACTCCTACCCTTTTCTAAAGATCCCACTTCCAGTTCTTTTATCTCTGTTACAGTACTATTCACTACTACAAGTATGGCTGGTTTAGACCTTGATTTCCATTTTGAAGTAAATTGATTTTATAGCAGCCACCAGAATTAAACTTAACAAGGCCTTACAAAGTCTAGACAATTCAGATCCTGTATCTCGGCTCAAAAATTCATTTTCTTAGTTACACTCATTTGCTCACACAATATTCCTGACAGAGTCCTCTGTAGGGAATTTTTAATGTCTGCCAACTCATTACATATGCTCCCAGGTACCTCATTCTTCCTCATTATGCCTTCATTTGCCATCTACTTGACAAAATATTCTAAGCAAACAATTCCAGACAAAAATCATAAATCTTCTTTGACTTTGTTGCAAATGCGGGAGCTATACATATATCCTTCCATTGTTTCTTTGTAAATTGCTTATCTAATCACTCTTGATCAAAGTCAGAACAAGCTAAGGAGGAAATACAAAAGTTTGTCCAACAAAAAGTAAGACAACAAACAAAAGGGGACTACTTCTCATTCTTATGATAATAAAGCTTATAGAGAGATGTTGCCATGAAACCTTTTTCCACTGTTCCAAGGAAAAATGAGTAAGAGACCAAAAAAAGTATGGAAGCTGACTAGAAGAACCAGGAGTACCTTGGACTTGAACTGGAGTTTGGGGTTGGGAGATCGAGAACAACAATAAAACCAGCAACACTGAAATTAGTGAATAAATGTGAGGCTACAAAGCATCAATCATATTTGTGAAATATGGCTTTGCAAGAAAAAGCAGAAACATTGGACAATTGTTGACTTTGTTAAACTTGTGGGAGACTGAAATGCATACGCACCACTTCATGTCATAAATATATGGAAGGACACTGAATGGAAGGAGAAAAAAAAAGAAAAATAATTGTAAGTAAAACAATTTTTGTTTATAACAGTGTTTGTATGGGACATTTCATGATACAAATTACAAGTTATAAAGTATTTTCAGTCATTGTATGCAATAAAGATATTAAAATAAACAAATTCCTTTTTTTCCTTCTTTTATAGTTTTAAGAAATGTATTCATTACAATGTAGAAAGAGAATAAAGGCTGGACAAAAGCATGTTCGAGTCAAAGTGCTGTAATCTTGAGATGTTGTGGTGAGGGATGTGGTACAAAAGTGTACAGATTATAATATTTGTAGTTTATATGTTTTGCAAAAGTGAATGTCTGGATTAAGACCTATGGCTTAATCTAATACGTTTTTTTGTATAAATAAGTAAATAAGAAGACAATGAATGTAATGTAAAGTTTTCCTGTGAGAAATTAATGTTCAGTGCAAGATGAGAGATTTACAGAGCTGTATGCACATTCAGTATTTGTGTTTCCATGGAGTTAAGATGAATATATGGGGAAACAATAAAAGCAAGAACACTTTTTAAGGCTAAAGGTTAATATTTTCTGAAAGCACATAAGCTGTTTTCCTCATCTGGAAGGAAAATGAAGAAAAGACAAGAACAGACAGCAATAAGCATAAGGAGCACAGGCTGTGACATGCATCTTAGCATGGATAACCTTAATGATAGGTTAAGCCTGTGTGTGCAACTGTCAATTTTGGGCATTTGTTCCCATCAAGAGGGTGAAAACTTCATTATCCGAAGATGTACATAGCTTTGTGTGCTTGTTTAAGTAAACAGGTTTTGGCGTTGTTCTGGGGTGTATTTTTTGCTGAAGGGTTTTCATAAAAACAAAAAGGCTTGTGAAATGTGACATAAGTTCAAATAGGGATGACAAGAAACAACTGTAAGACCATTAGTGGGTGATTGTAACACAAACTCTGGCAGCAGACCTTTAAAACAGCTATATAAGGGCTACTTCGATTCATCGGAACATGTTTTTTTGAACAGAAGTACAAACTCACTTCAGCGAAAGTGCACTTTCGTGAACACCGGTTCACCAAACTGGAAAACAAAACAAACTCTGCAAACACGGTTTCCTGGTTCACCGAAGCACAGTACAGTTGTGATACGGAAATATACCTCTTTACCCACTGCAGTGCGATCTCGCAGTTAGTATGTATAAGTAGAGGGGTGTGGGGGTGCAGGGGAGATTAAAACTGTGTTTGCAGAGTTTGTCAATGGTATCTTTGATGTATAATGTTTGCAACTAAATTGGTGTCAATGTTGTTTGTTTTTCATTTATATAAATGAAAGACTACCTGTATCATGTGTGATAATTTAATAAAGATGTTTATTGAAAAAAAACAAGAAAAACTTCAGTCTACAGAAAAAGGCATTATTTCTTCCAAAAGAGAAGGTAGAAAAAAAAGAGGAAGGAGCAGGTGAAAAGGAAGAAAACAAAACTGAACACAGAAAGACTGAAGAACATTACTACAAGAAAAAAAGAGAATGTCAGATGTTGACTACATGGCTGAAGCTGTGGATGTACAAAGCCAGCTGGATGAAAACTGTACGCATGCAAATTTAATATGCAATGAAAATAGTGGGATTAATAAAACTAATGGTGATGAAGATCATTCCTTTGTAACAATTAATAGAGCAGATATTAGTGTATTAGAAGTTGAGAATTCTTTTTTTATATCCCTTATATATACTTTTATATTGCAGAAAGCAAGAGAAGTTTTGCTGCAAGATTAAAAGAGCTCATAAGGGACATTAAGAAGCAAAGATTTCAGAGTCCTGTGGCTATGCATTTTAAGGAACACCATAACCCACAGGTGTTGCAGGCAACTGTTTTGGAACAAGTAAATACTAGGTTTAGTACTGATGAAAAAAAAATATGGAACATTTAAAAAGAAGGAAGGAAGCAATATTTATTTTAAAATATGATAGGTTTCCAAGAGGTTTGAATAGGGAATTCTCCTGGAAGCATTTAATGCAAGTAGGTTAAAAAGAATATAAAAAGTTAACCTTTTTAGTTGGCATTTTTAGTGAATTCTTAATTGGATGATTATTTAATTGATTAAATACATTTATTTAAGTGTATGCCTACCAGCAGAAAGATGTACTCTGAAAAGGCTTTTTTGAAAGTCGTGGCACCAGAGAAGTGTTATTTGCTCTTAATGGTAAAACAGTTTGAAGTTTTGCTGTTAATTGTTACTGCAGAAGTTATTTTTTATTTTAATAAATCAGTCTGCGTACTTTGTTGTGTCTTTCGGCTTTTCCCGGTTAGGGGTCACCACAGAGGAACTCCGGTCCGCTAATGACTGGCAGTAGATTTTTACGTGCCGAGTTGCCAGCCCTGATGCACAACCTTCAACGAAGGTACACCCATTCACGCATGTCTCCAGACAGAAGACGCTCTAGCTGAGAATCGAACGGGACAATGTCTTACTGTCAGGCGACAGTGCTACCGCAGCACCACCACCGCAGTTACTAAACTGAGTGAATTCATCTGGCCTGGAACTTGTGGTGTAAAAATTGACTACATGTGTTACAGATAAGTCATGTCTGCAAAAGAACTTGACTAAACTGACCATCTGGGCACAGGAGAATAATATGCTGATAAATACATCAAAATTTAAGCATATGAGATTTGGGAGACAAACTGAAAGGTGAATATTTAATAAAGCACACAGTGATTGAAACTGTAGATTCATTTAAGGACCTGAGTATATGGGTAGATCCAGCTTTGAGTTTTTCTAATCATATCAACCAACTGGTTAATGATAGTTACAGAACTGTAAGTTGCATGAAAAGATTTATAAAGTCTGGCAAATCAGAAATGATGAAGTCGTTGTTTATTAATTACATCAGACCCAAACTTGAGTATGGAACAACAATATGGAAACCTTATAAAAAAACAAGCATGAGTAAACTGGAAAGAGTACAGCGGAAATGTACTATGGCCATCCATGGAAGTGAAAATGTAAGTTATTATGAAAGACTAAAATATCTGAACTTGCATAGTCTATCTCACAGGAGATCTTATTCAGAGATATATAGGGCATTTAGAGACAACTACCTCTGGGAATGTTTGGGGTTACCAAAAAGTAGTAGAATGTTTATGTAGCATGTCTAGTATGTAGTAAAATACAGCATGTAGAAGATTCAATAGGAATGAGAGGTGTACTAATTGGTTCTCTGATAGAGCAGCTGATGCATGGAACAGACTACAACATTACATTAAAGCAATTACTAGTTTAGATATTTTTAAGACTAGCCTGGACACTTATTATGGGAACAAGTGTTTTGGTATATTGGCAGCCCAGGAGGGCATTAATGCCTGTGCTTGAAATATTTATATGCAATGTATATGTATGTATAATGTAATGTATATGTATGTATAGACTCCCTAAGTCTAGCAGCAACCATTTCTACTTTCTGTTGCTCAAGTCGTTGTGCTAAAAGGTTTTGTGTCTGTTGTTGTTATAAAAACTGCAACAGCAGTCTTTCTAAACTCAGGCATATTATCCAGGTACTCCCTTAATTGCCCTTTAGCACTCTGCAATCGAGCCTTTTCTTGTTCTGTCAGATTCCCCTTTTTCTATAATACTTTAACTTTTGTCAATTCCTCTAAATAATTCTTGTTACTTCTTAAACAGATATTTTTCTTTTATTTCCACCCTACTGGAGTACTTTCTATTTTCCCTAATAACTCACAAATAATTTCCCCTACCCATTCCTTAAATTTCTCTCTTTTTAACAAGTAGCTTGGGAAGTGCCAGTGTCTCATCTTTACTTAATTACCCTACATTTTTACCTTATTAATTATTGGCGCATGATCTGAAATAGTTATTGGATTTGTGTCAAAGTTCTCAATTAAATACACAAGTTCCTTTGAAATATACTTTCTGTCCAGTCTAGTTCAGTTACTGTACCATGGGGAACAACATGTTAAATCTCACTGAGTGCCTATGACCAAATTCATGTCTTTCATACCAGATATTTTCATAAATTTCATCAGAACTCTACCCTCTTTTGTTATATTTTCCATTCTAGGCCCCTAGATACATAGTCTTTGTTGCAAATCAATATATGGTAATATCCCCTGCTAAAAGCTGATTATTTCTCTCAAAATGTAAGCACCATGGTATCAGTTTTAGGTGGAGTACAAATACATACCAGCATAATCCTCATCAGGTGCCAGTAGTTGTTATTACCACAACTCTGCCATTCTTTTCCCCTTCATCTATCACTGTTGTTACTCCTCTAGCAATTAATATAAGTATTCCTCTTTTCTGCTGTTCTTCGTACTCTGCTGAATATCCACCTAATATCCATTCTTTAGCAAATTCACATGCTCAGTTCTTTCCAAATGTATCTCCTGTATCACTGTTATTTGCAACCTGCATTTCTTAATACAGTTAAACATTTTCTTTTTGTCTATACATGTGAGACCATTCCCATTCCAAGGTAATGTGGAGCGTGTCACCATTATGATAAGTAGTCATTATCATCACTTATTATACATGGCAGCTTTTGTAAATGTCTATTTCCAGCTTTTTGTGACAGATGCACCTACTAATTTGGCAGGCTAGTCCTTTATACAGCTTTTTCTTATCATCAACATTGGAACTTATTTCACAATTTACACGACTATTTGTTTTCATAAAAACCCTCAAAAAAAAAAAACACTCCCATGACCTGCTAACTTAATACAAAAACATACAACTATGTACATCTTCAAATAATAAAGTTTAACCTTACTAATACAAACATTTCTGCCAAATAGACAGCTGCTAACACAGGTCTTAATTAATCTGAAACTGATGTTATCCATGCTAAGACACCTCTTATTGCCTGTGTTTCTACTTGCACCAATTGCTGTCTGTTCTTTTTTCAATCTTTATTTCCCTCCCAGACATGAAAATAACTTGCATGCTTTCCAAAAACATTAACATTTAGCCTTGGAGAAACTCATGTACTTGCTTTTTATTGCCCTATTATCAGCTTGTCTCCATGGAAGCATAAGAAAAAAATAGTCTTCTGCTGCAACCTGAAAGATGAGCTGAAACATTTATTGCTAAAGAAAAACTTTTCATTATATTCAGTATTCTCGTATTTGTTTTCACTTAAAACGTATTACATTAAGCCAAGTATCTTAATCCAGATAATCATGTATTTAAAAATGACAGAAAACACATCTCTACATATATTATGATCTGTGTACTTTTGCACCCCACCCACACATCAACAACCCAAGATTACAGCCTATTAACACAAACATGCTTTTGTCTGGACTTTATTCTCCTTTAACAGTGCAATGCCTATATTTGTTAATACTAAAAAAAGAAAGATAGAGAAGAAAGAGACATCTGCTTATTTTAGTATCTTTATCACATACAGGATCAGCTAAAATACTTTATTATAAGACACGCAATTTATATTGTATAAAGTTTCACAGAAATACCATTAAGAATAGACATTGTTTTACTTAAAAATGTTCTTTCCTCTTCCCCTACATTCACGGTCCTTCCAAACAATAATGACATGAAGTGAGGCAAATGCTTTTCAGTTCTCCACAAGTTTAACAAACTCAAGTCCACTCTTTACTCTTTTTCTTATACAACTGTATTTCACAAGTGTGATTGATACTTTACAGTCTCACATTTACTCACTAGTTTCCATGTTGCTAGTCTTATTCCTGTTCACCTCCTTCTCCCAACTTTGGATTCCAGTTCAATTCCAAGGTACTCCCAATTCTTCTAGTCAACTACTGTGCTTTTCTTTGTCTCTCAAGCATTTCCTTTGGAACAGTGGAAAAGGTTTCAAAGGCAACGTCTCCCTCTGTGGTTTATCAAAAGAATTAGAAGCACAGCCTCCTTATACTTAAGGCTCACCTTTTGTTGGACAAACTTTTATTTCTTCCTTAGCATGTTCTGCATCAAAAAATTACTTTGATCCTCATGGAAAAAGTATTCTGAAGACAGCTGGATCTCACATCTGCCTCAACATTCCCTGATTAATGGAATACATGCTGTTCTCTTCAGCCTGGTGTACACTGAATAATCATTTTCCACAAACATTCTACCGTCTCCAACTTTTATTACTTTGCCCTTATGCTACAGTTTTGTCAGGATCAACTCTTTCTGTTGGCAGATTTCCATCTTTAGTAATACAGGTCTTTGGCTGCTTTCCCATGGCCAAATTTGTAGCATGCACAGTGTGCCCTTTCAATTAACAGTTCCTCCTGTGGAATACCAGTCCAGCTGCTTATTTGTGCCTTCAAAAACTGATATCATCTGTTCCTTCTAGCTTCTCTAGAAGAATGGAAAATCTCTGATTTTCCCTACAACCTCTGTCCTTTAACTCTACCATTTTTTGGCATCTCTTCTTGAGTAGTCACACACAGTATTAAAAAAAGAGGAGCTGGCAAACTAGTTTAATAGCTATAAACTCATTTTGTCTCTCTTATCATGTCTGACATAACAGACCGGTTTCAGCTATAAAACAAACATAGCCTTCATCAGTGCTATACAAATCAAAACATCAATTGCTCCATTTTATAGTAGAGATGGAAATAAAACAGAAGTTCATTGGTCATTCACAGATGCTCATTAAGACCTGGTGGAAATAATCCATCCAATTTAATGATCCACTTATTTTCTTTAGTATTTAGTACTGTATGCCATCCGGCTTTATTCATCTTATAGCCCATAATTCTATCAATCACCATGAAAATGAAAAACTCATTCTTGTGCATCATTGAGTGCTTGTAAAGATCATTGCTAGTCTTCTTGGTTCTGATATCGCTGAGGTGTTCAGATATGCATAACCTTAGGGTCCTGGAGGGTTGGCCTACGTAAAAGGCAGAACAGGTGCATGTTGCGAGGTAGATGACCCAATCAGTACCACAATTTGCAAAGAACCCAATGTCATATATATTCCCAGTATTGTTGCTAGTAAATTCGTTGGATGTGATGACATTCCTACAATAGGTACAGTGACCACAGGGGAAACAGCCCATAAGTAAATTGCCAGTCAGGGTTTGTTCAGTGGGATCATATTTGATTCTAGAATGGTGTTTATAATGGCTGAAATGTGAGCCTAAGTTCCTGCCTCTCCGAAATGAGAAAAAACATCTGTCCTGTAAGAATGCTGAAAGACTGGCATCCACTAAAATAATGTTCCAGTGCCTCTGGACACTGTTTAGTAGCAGGTCAGTATTCCTCTCATAAGGGGTTACTAAACAAATCAATGATTGGTTTCCTGTTTTTTTTCTCTTTGTACCTCAAAAGGTCCTTCCAGCTGAGTGTGGATACCCAATTGCTGGCACTAAGGATATTACCCATTTTGTAACCCTAACTATGAATCTTGTTGTTAAATCATCCTTAAAGTGTTCACAGGTATCCGGATGTGAACATATACGCTTCATCCTTAGGAACTGAGATTTCGGAATATTCCTAGAGATGTGTGGTGGGTGAAAACTGGAGGCATGGAGAAGACAGTTACATTGTGGGTATTTTCGATAAACCCCTAAAGTTTCTAAAGTAAGGTCTGCATACCTAGTGACCAGGAACATCCAGATAGGTAATTTGTTGAGATTTATAATTGGCTGTAGAATGGATGTCCCATTTGTTGCCATTGAGGTACCCTACAAACTCCATTAGATATTCCCCATCAGATCTCCATACCATCCAGAAATCGTCAAGAAAGTGTCTCCAACAATCAATTTCATCTAAACAGATGTTGTATGTTATTATAAATCAGAAATTCCTCCACATGGGCCATAAACAGGTCAGCATACATGGGGGCAAAGGATGCCTCCATTGTTGTGCCCTGAACCTGCCAATAGCATTTATCCTGGTAATAAAAAACGTTCTTAGTTAGCAAGTGTTCTGCAAGGCAGATCAGGAAGTTATTAAAACCTGGATAGAGTTCCGACTTAAAAAAAACAGTATTCGAGTGCCTCTACTCCAGCCCAATATGGAATGTTGGTATATAGTGCCGAGATATCCAGAGTTCATAATAGCCATCCTGGTTCCATCTGCATATCTGAAACGATTTGGAGGAATTCTGTGGTGTCCTGAATTCTTGATCGAACCCATCTGAGTAGGGGCTGTAGATATTGCATCAGGAAATGTGAAAGGGGTTCTGTAATTGAGCCCCTACCTGAAACAATGGGCCTGCCCGGTGGATTAAGATCCTTGTGTATTTTGGGAAGGAAGTAAATGTATTGACTCATAGGATCTGATACTGTCAAATGATATAAAGTAGTGTCAGAAATAATACCATCCACCTTAGCAGACCACAGAAACAGATCATTCTGCTTCTTAAATCTAAAGGTAGCACCCATTGTTTAGTTGTCTGTCTGCTTCTGCACTGCATTCTGTCCAATTCATCACGACCAAAGCGCCACCCTTGTCAGCAGGTAAAATAACCAATTCCTGTAAAGCCTTAATTTCAATCTTTGAGAGGTTGTTAGCTTTACATTTGAATTCCCTGGAATGAAAATGTAAATCCTTCAAAATGGATGTTTGAAACATTTGTACATTAGGATGCATAGGGGGTGTGAAATTTGATTTATGATATTTAAAGTCCCCCTCATGTTCAGAGTTGGCAGATGACTGAAAAAAATAACCTTAGGTTAAGCAATCTACAAAAGGGTATAATATCCTAAGGAGTACAGGAGTATCATCAGAGACAAAGAAACCAGGTATAAAATTTAAGCCTTTATTCAATATTTGTGTTTGAATATTTGACAAAGGTACAGTGGAAATGTTCAACACATTGTTGTTAATGGTTATTTTTGAATTATTAATTTGAGTAGTCCCTCCATATTTTCTACCCTTGGAATGTTTTCTTCCTGTATATATATATATATATATATATATATATATATATATATATATATATATATACACACATATATATACATATACACACACATATATATATATATATATATATATACACACATATAAATACATAT